>NW_016814053.1:1593017-1616421 GCF_001698545.2 Rhinopithecus bieti | reverse complement strand
AACTCACTGCATGTGCTGGCATTCGCGTGGGACTTTCTGTATTGCCCCTGGGGGACTTGAGGACACTGCTACTATGCTGATGCTTATACTGTTTATAGTGCCTGCTGTGTTGTGCATAATAAAGTTCATTGTCTCTGACCCCAGAGTCTCATGTATTTTGCCCGCATCCGTGAAATCATAACAGGCTAACTTAGTTATAAGTAGGATAAAATCTCAGACCCTAGGCCAGGCGCAGTGGCTCAAGCCTGTAATCCCAGTTCTTTGGGAGGCTGAGGCAGGCGGATCACTAGGTCAGGAGATCAAGATCATCCTGGCCAACATGGTGAAACCCCGTCTCTACTAAAAATACAAAAATTAGCTGGGTGTGGTGGCGCACGCCTGTAATCCCAGCTATTCGGGAGGCTGAGTCATGAAAATTGCTTGAACCCAGCTGGCAGAGGTTGCAGTGAGCCAAAATCGTGCCACTGCACTCCAGCCTGGCGACAGAGCGAGACTCCATGTCAAACAAACAAACAAACAAACAAAAACAACTCAGAGTCGCGCCAGGCGTAGTGGCTCACGCCTGTAATCCTAGCACTTGGGGAGGCCAAGGCAGGGATCACTTGAGCTCAGGAGTTTGAGACCAGCCTGGGCAACATGAGGAAACCCCATCTCTACAAAAAAAAATAACAAAAAAGGGAGGAGGGGCTTTTTATAGCAATGCAAACAGTCGAATTAAAATAAAAAAGTCTCAGACCCTTCATAGTTCTTGACAGGATATTTCTTCCAGATTAAAAAAAAGTAAAGCCCAGGTGTGGTGACTCATGACTCACTCCTGTAATCCCAGTACTTGAGGAGACTGAGGTGGAAGGATGGCTTGAGCCTAGGAGTTCAAGACCTGTGTGGGCAACATAGTGAGACCCTATCTCCACAACATATATAAAAATTAGTCAGGCACGGTGGCATGCTCCTGTAGTTCCAGCTACTCAGGAGGCTGAAGTGGGAGGCTCACTTGAGCCTGGGAGGTTGAGGCTGCAATGAGACATGATACCACCACTGCACTCCAGCACGAATGACAGAGACTCTGTCTGGAAAAAAAAAAAAAAAAAAAAAAAAAAGGCAGGAGAAAGCCTTCCCTGCTTTGCCCTTCTCCTTCCTTCCTGCCTCAAAGTGCAGCAACCATTGTGGAACCATGAGGCGACAGCATGAGGACAAAGGTCTGTCTGCGAAGAATGGCAGAGCAAAAGGAAACAGCACCTGGGTTCCTGATAGAGAGTTACTGTACCAGCCCTGAATTGCACAATTTCAGGATTCTTGTCATAAGATATAAATGAGCCCCTACTTGTTTAAATCAATGTTAATTTTTTTCCCAATCAAATGCATCCCTAGAGTGTGTATCAAATGGTATCATAGTAACTACATAATAGTAATTGTGTTAAATGTATACAACTTAGGTCTAATATATTGCTACCTTCCTTTCTTTTTGATCCTGATTTTACCTGTGTATTAACATTGCTATATGTATTCCTTGTAAGCTAATTCACATCCTTTTGGGAAAATGGGGGGGGGGGCGTAAAAATAAGTTCAATAAGTATAATTTAATCTTGAGCAAAATTTATCTGAGAATTCTTCAAAGTTAACCCTTAGGATGTTCATAAAAAAGGCAATAAGAATAGGACTATCCCATTTCTGGAAACTTCTACCACATACCATGAGGCTTGTTTAGTCACCAGTGTGTCCAATACCCAGAACAAAGACTGGCTCATAGTTGGCCCTCAAGTATTTGTTGACCAAGTGTTCACGAAAGGTCTCTCTTTTCAAATGTGTTGGTTGCATTCAAAGAAAGGTAACATTTAACAGAAAATATTTCAATACATCAGGTCTGTCACTTGACTATAATAATTGTCTTAAGAAAAGACCACAGCTCAACCTCAAGGAAATAACTTCTCTTTTCATTTTTGTTCTGTTAACTGGAAAACACTACATAACTTAATAATGAAATCAAAAGGGACCGGGCGCGGTGGCTCACCCCTGTAACCCCAGCACTTTGGGAGACCCAGGCAGATGGGTCACTTGAAGTCAGGAATTCGAGACAAGCCTGGCCAACATGGTGAAACCCTGTCTCTACTAAATATACAAAAAATTAGCTGGGCGTACTAGCACACACCTGTAATCCCAGCAACACTGGAGACTAAGGCAGGAGAATCGCTTGAACCCAGGAGGCAGAGATTGTAGTGAGCCAAGATCATGCCACTGTACTCCAGTCTGGGCGACAGAGTGAGATTCTGTCTCAAAAAAAAAAAAAAGAAAAGAAAAGAAAAGAAATTAAAAGAACTAACTCATCTCCAGAGGCTGTTTCAATAGGATAACAGAAGTAATGACAATTGTCATCACGGATTAAAATTTTTTGAACGTCTTATACACCATTTTTAGAACATTGGATAAACTGAAACATATATCTAGAAGAAAAATTAACTAATACATAAAATGAGAATATAAGAGGTCAGTTTAGATCTTCACATCAAAAATAAGATAAACAAGAAGATAGTGTGCAAAATAAGATAAATTATAAACATCCTTAGTATATCTTCAGTACATGTTGATTCCTAGTTTTTGTTGAAAAACCTAAGCTATGTAAATTACCTGTAATATGTGTCCTTGGTATGATTTCTGCTTACAAGTCTATCAAAACCACAATGAGATATCATTTCACATCCAATAGGATGTCTGTTATTTATTTATTTTTTTTAAAGAAAAATAACAAGTGTGAGTGAGGATGTGGAAGTATTGGAATACTTGTGCATTGATGGTGGGAATGTGAAATGGTGCAGACGCTATGGAAAACAGTCTGTGGCTTCTCAGAACACATGATTCAGCAATTCCACTCCTAAGTGTATACTCAAAAGAACTGAAAACAGGGACTCAGGCAGATACTGGTACATGGGTGTTCATAGCAGAATTATTCCCAATAGCCAAAGATGGAAACAATTTACCCACCAACAGATGAGTGGACACACAAAATGTAGCATGTACATACAATGGGATATGATTCAACCATAAAGAGGAATAACTTCTGATACATGCTACAACACAAATGAACCTTGAAAACGTCATGCTGAGTGAAATAAGTGTGGTACTTGGATACTAAATAGGTCTGGAAAAAAAAAAAAAAAAAGCCCAGGTTCGGTGGCTCATGCCTGTAATCCCAACACTTCGGGAGGCCGAGGCAGGCAGATCACAAGGTCCAGGGATCAAGACCATCCTGGCTAACACAGTGGAACTCCGTATCTACTAAAAATACATAAAATTAGCCTGGTGTGGTGGCGTGTGCCTGTAATCCCAGCTCTGCAGGAGGCTGAGGCAGAAGAACTGCTTGAACCTGGGAGGCGGAGGTTGCAGTGAGCCAAGATCACGCCATTGCGCTCCAGCCTGAGCGACAGAGTGAGACTCCATCAAAAGAAGGAAAGAAAAAGAGAAAGAGAGGAAAAGGGAAGGAAGGGCGGGAGGGAAGGAGCGAGCTGGTACAAAAGGACAAATATTGTGTAATTCAATTTATATGAGGTATCTAGAGCAGGCAAATTCATAGAGGCAGAGAGTAGATTGGTGGTTACCAGGAGCTGGGGCATGAGAGAATAGGGAATTATTGCTTATTGGGTACAGAGTTTCTGTTTGGGATGATGCAAAAAGTCCTGGAAATAGATAATGGTGACAGTTGCACAATATTAAGTGAATTGTGAATGTACTTAAGGCCACTGAATTGTACACTTAAAAATGGCTGGCTGGGCATGGTGGCTCATGCCTGTAATCCCAGTACTTTGGGAGGCCAAGGCAGGCAGATCACGAGGACAGGAATTCGAGACCAGTCTGGCCAATATGGTGAAACTCTGTCTCTACTAAAAATACAAAAATTAGCCAGCTGTGGTGGCACATGCCTGTAGTCCCAGCTGCTAAGGAGGCTGAGGCAGGAGAATCTCTTGAACCCAGGAAGCAGGGGTTGCAGTGAGGTGAGGTTGTGCCACTGCACTCCAGCCTGGGCTACAGAGCAAGACTTCGTCTCCAAAAAAAAAAAAAAAGCTAAAATGGGCCGGACACAGTGGCAGTGATGCAGGCAGATCACCTGAGGTTGGGAGTTCAAGACCAGCCTGGCCAACATGGCAAAACCCCATCTCTACTAAAAATACAAAAATTAGCTGGGTGTGGTGGCGGGTGCCTGTAACTCCAGCTACTTGGAAGGCTGAGGCACAAGAATCTCTTGAACCCCAGGAGACAGAGGTTGCAGTGAGCCTAGATCGCGCCACTACGCTCCAGCCTGAGCAACAGAGTGAGACTCTATCTCAAAAAAAAAAAAAAAAAAAGCTAAAATGGTAACTTATGTTACATATGTTTTAGCACAATTTTTAAAAATCCATGAAACAAATGAAACCAAAAAAGTGGGTTTTGTTTGTTTGTGTTAGGAAGAAAAAGTAGAACGGTTTTTAAATTTTGTTTGTGGGTTTTGTTTTGTCTTTGCTTTCTTTAATCCCGACCTGCCCATGCTGTGTAGTGGGGTGACTAAGACCCCCCCATGAAATGGCAGAAGCCTTTCGGGCTGCAGGTTTGGGTGGCTTTGTGCCTCAGGAGATCCTACGTCATTTGGAAAGATTTCTACTTTGGCAATTTTATTCCAATTCTTCAACTCTCAGGAATGTGTAGCATGGAAGCTTCCCGCCACCCCTCCGCCCCCACCAAAGCCTGTGTTGGGTCAGAATTTGTTTGTGAAAATATTATTTTAGGATTCCTTCCACTTCTATCATCTGCTTATTTTCCTTCCTGCATATTTCATAACGTAGCAGAGCGATTTCTGATTCAGCAGTTAAAATAGTCTGTGCATTCGTTATCACTTCCTTGTGACCCACTTTATGCACAGTTACTCATTTTGGCACCAAAAGTTTAGATTTCAAAAAAAAAAATTCTGGGACTAAAGTATGTGTCTATAGAGAAAAGGAGAAGAGATATTGACTGAGTATCTATCCTAGCACTCAAAGGAACCCCAAGGGTGGGCACCATGGATCAGCCCTGAGGTTTCCCATCTCACCGCTCTTCTCTCAAATCATATCCTCTTCAGTTGTTCCGCACTCTTAACCCCACTTTTACACTCTCCTTGCTCTCATTTTCTTCCTAGGAAATATCTCTGTACACTCACCAGACACTGGCTGCTGGGCGTCACGGTGCTAAGAGCTATGGGAAACAGGAAGAGCAATGAGACCAGGCCTGCTCTGAGGAGATGTGTGCCAGCGAAGTTTCTCTCCCATGTGAGTGTGCTACAAGAAAATCTGAACCTGAGAATCTGATTCAGTAGATCTGCACTTTCCCCACTTCCCCAGATAATTCTGATTAAGACCATCAAGCCTGTGACTAGTGGAGAGGCAGTAGAATATTTTCTGTGCCAGAGTGAGGCAGCCCTGAAGCACTGCATGAGCACATGGAAAAGAGAGACGAGTTTGGGCCAGGCACGGTGGCTCATGCCTGGAATCTTCGGGAGGCCATGAATCACTTGAGGACAGGAGTTCGAGACCTGCTTGGCCAACATGGTGAAACCTCGTCTCTACTAAAAATACAAAAATTAGCTGGACATGGTGGTGCACACCTGTAATCCTGGCTACTCTGGAGGCTGAGGCAGAAGAATCGCTTGAACCCGGGAGGTAGAGGTTGCAGTGAGCCAAGATTGGACCACTGCCCTCCAGCCTGGATGATAGAGTGAGACTCTGTCTCTAAATAAATAAATACAAATAAAAGAAAGACAAGATTGGTCTAACAGATGATGGAAGGTTTCATGGAAGGGGAAATTAAGCAGGTGGGATGCCCAGCAGGCACTGCTACCTGTTGCTGCTCAGCACTGGATGTGAGGGCAAGACTTTGAGTCACATTCCTCCCCTACCCCAGGGCCTTTGGAGCATATGTAGAGGACAGGAAACTTGGGACAAGGTGGTTCACTGACTTCTAAGAGGGTCCAGATGGATGATGCCTTATCCTGGAGTACCTGCTGCACACTGAGTTCCAGTTCCAGACTAACCTGCTAGCAGAGGTCCCTGCTAAGGTCCCTGGACAAGGTCCTTAACTTCTCCAGTCTCAGGTGAGAGATGATGTTATCTGCCTGGTAGAGTTTGTGTAAGAATTAAATAAGCCAATGTGTATAAGACCCTTGATACACAATCAACCTTCAGTACATGATGGCTAAGGTTGTTTTTATTAATCTAGATTTCTTCTTAGGATAGATTCCTAGAAGTGGAGCTACTGGAACAAGGAACGTTAAGTGTTACTAAATGGTACATACAGAAATTGTGCGCAATTTTCTTTTAAGTTTATAAAATTGTCTCAATTTGACTGCTAGAGATAAGGAAGTTCATTTATATCTATGACACTAGGTACTTGGGAGGATATATACAAGGTATTAGCAGTGGTCATCTCTGAATGGAAGGAACAATGGGTGTTCTCTATGCTCTTTTTCTGAATTGATAGATGGTGGCCACTGTCTTCTTCCTCTTCCCTTTCCCCTTCTGCATCCTCCTTCTCTTCCTCCTTTTCCTCCTC
Source organism: Rhinopithecus bieti (assembly GCF_001698545.2). Lineage (NCBI taxonomy): Eukaryota > Metazoa > Chordata > Mammalia > Primates > Cercopithecidae > Rhinopithecus > Rhinopithecus bieti. Next base: position 1,609,872 of record NW_016814053.1, on the reverse strand, counting down.
TTCCTCTTTGTTGGCCTCCTTCTTATTCTGTTCTTCTTCCATCACACACCACACACACACACACACACACACACACACACCAACTTGTTTCAATGCCTGGAATTTTCTTTAAATTAGCATTCCCTGCCCCAGGAGACCCCTACTAAAATGCAAATATGTTAACTAGAAAATGCAACTCCCAGACTCCCAAAACACCCTCCTTCCCCAGTGTATTGATCCCATTGGCTAGCTGTTAACATCTGGCCCAGAATAAGGACAGAAGGAGGCCCTTGGGCAGGGTTACCATCCCAGAAGGGCAATCCCAGAGTAAGCATGGTGGCCATGGGGGGACCATAGGAGTGGTTATCAGAGCTAGAAGGTACATCAATAAATATCAGATGCTCAAGATAAGGCAACCAAAACTGAAGCAGTGAGCAGGTTTCCAGAGGAGTCCTGGGAAGGGAATGGCTGCCCTGCTGTCTGAGTTGGCTTGTGTTCAAGGGCTGGCGGCAGAGGAATGAACCAATGGACCTGTCTGTATCACCTGCACAGTTTTATGAAAGCCCAGTTATCAGGTGGAATGATACATCATGAGAATGCAGATTGCCTCTTTGTACACACCTATTCTTTTTGCCATAAATTTTATACCAGAAGGCTACAGTTTATACTAGTAAGTTCCAAAGTGCTGGTAAATAAATCACCCTGAAAGCAACTGGAAGATCTCAGAGTAGATACTGTGACAATTTGGAGTGATTCCTTAAAGTGCTTTCTATATGAAAACTTTCCTTTCTTGATTAACTTATTACATAGCTGTATTACCCTTGACTACAGAGTTATTCTTAGGCAAACTAAACTCTCTATCATTCCCATGGATACATTTGCACTCCATAATTGAAATATATTTCAATTTTGGAGAAATGTTTTGAGAGATTGATATTTCTGAAACAACATTGTTGCTTTGGCTTTTCCCAAATTCCCTTAATTACAAATTAGGGCAGGAAACCTCCCCCTTTTTTTTTGTCCTGGAGCTCAGAGCAGCCTCTGTCTAATTCAGATTCTAAACTTCACATGAGAATCCAAATTTTAAGAAAAAGAGAGATTTCCAGTTCAAGGAGACAGAGTCGGGGTGGAAGAGAGGATACCCAAGTTGTCAACAGGGACAAACAAAGGCTAAGGCTGTCTTGCATTTATTATAACAACAATAACAATAAAAAGGAGGTGAGGACCCATGCAAACAGGCTGGCCAGGCTGCAGCCCCCCTCACTACTTCCACATCCTCAAACCTTGCTACCAACCAAAACTGCTCTGAGCAGCTTCTGCATGTTCCTGTTATTGGCAACAAATCCATCCTGAAAAAAGAAAAGCATTAAATTCCTTCTTCAAAAGAGGGGAGAGAAACACCAATAAAGTGCCAGCTACTCAGGGCTGAGAGGTTTCCACAGAGCCCAGTGTTCAGAAGTTCAAATCTAAGGCACTGTGGCAGGGTCACAAGAATGTGCATTACCTAAACAGTGTCTGGAGAACAAGCAGAACAAGGCCATCAGTTCTGAAAGGCCCAGGTCTAGCAGGGGGCTGAGCACCCAGCAGCTGAGGGAGCAGACAGACGCCAAGGCACCCAAGGGGTCTCCAGGCTGCACCTCAGCAGCTCCCATCGTTTCATGCTCCTATGGTGGGTGGTGGCGGATGGTAGGCGGTCTCTCTGCCCCTTTTAGTGTTTCTGTAGGGAAAGGAAAGCAAGCTCACAGGCAGGCAAACCTGGACAGCAAATAGAGAGCAAAATGCACAAGGGCAGGGAGGGAGGAGTCCAGCGAATGCATTGCTCCCCACAGAGGCAGGCCAGAGGGAATGATGGTGGGTGGTAGTTCTTCTGCTTACCAAGGTTGGGGCTCCAGAGAGGATGGCAAGGGGGTGTCTGCAGAGCTGGAATGGCTGTAGGCTCCCCTTGCTCAGGCCAAGGAGGGTGCTGTGCCCCAGACTTCTCCGAATCTTCATTTCTGGCCCCCTACTTGCTCTCCCTTGGAGCATCTCACCCACTTCTACAACTTCAATTTGCATCAGTGCTGGAATCTGCAAGATCTCTTCCCTGGAGTTCAGACCCATGCATCCACCCTCTGTCCAGGCATCTCTACCAGCATGTCCCACAGATACCTCCAAACCAATCTGTCCTAACTGAACTCTTCATGCCTGCACCAAAATACACCCTCCACTTGGGTGTATTCTCTTACCTTAGTCAATTTGGGGTAGGGCACTCATCCATCCAGTCAACCACAAACCTTGCCCACACCACCCCACATTTTGTTAATCACTAAGTCCACCAATTTGACTTTCGAAGCCACCCCAACCACCTCTGGGGAGATCCGGCTACTGTCCCCTCTCACTGCATTGGTGTGACAACCCCCTCACTGCCTCCCTTGACTCTATCTTGTCCTCCTCAAGTCCAGCCAGGTTGATTTTTCTAACAAGTAGGTCTGAGTCCTGTTTCAAGCTTCTTTCTATGTCCCCACTCCCATACAATCTGTTCAAGACCTAAACTTGGCATTGGGGCTCACAGATCTGTTCAGAAGTGTAGCCCTTTAAAAAGTTACATTTTGAACTATTTAAAACTCACAAAAAGGCATACAGAATATAACAACATACATGTACCCATTTCCTAACTTTATAAATAAAGCCTTAGCAAAACAGCTGAAGCTCCCTGTGGACTCCCCCATCCCCTTCCTTTCCCATAGAGGTAACCGCAGTCCTGAATTTGTCATTACTCCTATTCTTTCTTTGTAATTTCATGTAACATGGCTTCTTTATTTCATTATAATGTATCTATTCTACCTTATGAGCCTCTCTTGCTGGGTAAATTTTCCTGCAGTCCAGGAAATGCTATGAAGACAGTAAAAGCAGCCATCACTTCAGGTGCATTCCCAGCCTCTCAGGGCGTTGCATCTTCCTCTTGCTGTGCTCCAAGACAGCGGCAGGGTAATTCCTTGAGTAGGAGGGGTATTGTCTTTTGTCGCCTTATGGGTGACAAAAGGCAGCACCAGAGTCCGCCAGTGCACTGGAGTCCGCCATGAGGCACTGGAGTTCATACTATGTTCTCTAGATCGTCACTAATCTCTGCTGCAGGGTGGCTGGTAACTTCTTGTCTGACCTCTCAGCTTTGCCAGGGTTCAGAGATTTCCCCAGGTAGACTCAGCCATAGCTCAGCTTCCCTTGGCCCTGGCTCTAAAGGGTTTCTGCCAATATACCATCTAGCATCTGGCCTGAGAGGTCCCCCGAGTCTTTACTATGAGCTTGCCTCCCCTTCACCACTGAGGGCCCCAGGTAGCCTCTCTAACTCTTATCTCAACCATCTCTCGTGACATATGGGAGCCTCTGAGTCCAGTTCGTGCCACATGAAAACTGGAGGGGGTTCAGCAGAGAAGCCACATCGCAGCCCTACCTCTGCCTAATCACACTACTCTGTTTTACTCTGATGAGTCACGGCAGCCTAAGAGGCATTCTCCTTTCAGATTCGAAATATGAAGCAAGGTAAATGCCCTAGGTCTGGTGTTCATATCAGCCTACCTGAAGCAGAAAAGAGTGTCCTTCATCTGTGCCCTTATAAAATCGGTGGTAGATAGTCTCCAAAGATGTCCACTGTTGATTCATCTCTCCCTATGTGTGCATATTGGTCCTCCTATTGAGAAATAGAAGCTATTTCCTCTCCCTTGACTCAGGTCAGGCTTTGTGACTTGCTTTGATCAACAGAGTGCAATGGGAGTGATGTTCTGATAGTTCTCAGCCCAGACCTTAAATGCACTGGTAACTTCCTCTTCTTTTCAATTGGAAGCCATCTACCATGTAAGAAGTCCAGCTACCCTGAGATCACCATGCTGTGAAGAAGCCCAAGCTATTCATATGTAGAGGCAATATGAAAAGAGACAGAGAGAGAGAGATGCCAGCCAGACAGCTATTTCAGTTATCCCCGCTGGAGGCATCAAACGTGGGAATTAAGAAGTTTTCTTGGGTATTCCAACCCCAACAGATATTCCATGAACACAAGAACCACTAAGCTGAGTTCAACTCAGATTACAGAACTATAAGAAATGATAAAATATAGTTCTAAGTCACTACGTTTTGGAAGTGGCTTACTATTCAGCAATAATTAAATGAAACACGTCTCCAGCTGCATTTCTCACCAATGCCTGCTTTATACTTTATGCTCCAACAACTCAGACCAGGTTGTGGCCCTCTGTGGCCCTCTGTGCATGCCATGCTGTTTCTCACTTCCATCCTTTTATTCAAGCTATGATCTCTTTTTTGACCTCTCTTCTTTGCCTCGCTGACTTTTATTTTGCTCTTGTCTTGTTTCCTTTTTTTTCTACTAGGCACCCATGATACCCAATGCAAATCACTACCATTATACTAAATATGTTATATTATAATTGCTTGTTTATGCAGTGGAATCCCAAACTAGGCTGTAAACTCCTTCAGCATAGGAATCATGTCTTACCCAGCTTTGAGACATCACTTTATATGGAAATGCAAGCACGTCCCTTCACCTGAACTCCTTCAGCTCAGTTTCCCTGTATCAGTTAGGGATTGCATTCAGTTGTCTGTAACAGAAATCCAACCTCACCAGGTTAAGCAAACAATGGTTTATTTCTTTCACATAACAAGTCTGAAGGTAGGCCTTCCAGGGAGGAATAGTGGCTTTACAATGTCAGCAATATCCCAGGTTCTTTCCACCTTCCTTCTCCTCTGTCCTCAGAATGTGGATTTCTTCCTCATAGTTGCCTCAAGGTCACAGCATGGCTACTCTGCCGCCAGCCTCACACCCACATTCCAGAAAGGGAGAAGGAAGGAACAAGGAAGGGGGGCAACGCCCATATCCCAGAAGCAACATTTTTCCAGAAATCTGCAGAAGACTTCCACTCAGGTCTCACTGGCCAGAACCAGATCACATGGCTGTCCACAGCTGCAGTAGCAGCCACAGAAATCACCAGAGAGCCTGAACTTTGAGCTAGAAGCAGTCACTAATTGGGGTTGTCTCTCTGTAAGGAACAAGGAGAGAATGGACATTGGGTAGCAACTGGTAATGTCTGCGTCATTCACCCCCCTATAAAACGGGGTTTAGGACCTACTTCACAGAGTTGATGAAATTAAGAGAGAATGTAGGCAAATACTGTCCTTAGTATCAAGGACATAGTAAGCACTCAATAAAAGCAATTACGTTCTTGCATTTCCAGATGTGACACTTAATTCCAATATCCAAGAGTTTTCCCTGAAGGGGCAGAAAATTAGTTGGCTCAAGGCATTTGTCCCACTCTGTCTGTAATTCTTTTGCAGTGAATTTGTTTCTGATGATTAACAAGTTTTTTCTCAATAGTCTATTCAACTGTTAATAAATCCAAACTGGATTAGCATTATGAGTCTTCACTTATAACGTGTGACCCAGAAAAAACAAAGCTTGGAGGGACACAAAAGACAAATGAGCTGTTTTCATTGCTTTGTGGCTACAATGTTGCATATTTCATTTCTGATTCATGGAAAAATATCCAGCACACAGAAGTCAGCTAGATCTGTGAAAGGCCTTGGACCAGGGAGGTTAAGAATAAAGTCCCAATGTCTTAGTCACTGGGGCCTAGGAAGCTGACCTGGAAGATGTTAGCAGCAGAAAGACTTTTTTTTGCTAGGAACCTGCTCTATGAATCTGCTACCCTCTTGCTCCCAAGGCTTTGTTTAAGCAGATCTCTAAAGATTTCTGTATTGACTAGAACATTTTTGTTTATTTGTTTGCAAGGGGAAAAGCACAAACACAGCACAAGATGACATATTTAAAACGTAAATTTATATAATCCCAATGCCTTGGGAGGCCAAGGCAGCAGGAGTTCTTGAGGCCAGGAGTTCAAGACCAGCCTGGGCAACATAGTGAGAACCAATTTCTACCAAAAACTTAAAAAATTAGCCAGGTGAGGCCGGGTGCTATGGCTCACACCTGTAATCCCAGCACTTTGGGAGGCCGAGGCAGGCGGATCACCTGAAGTCAGGAGTTCAAGACCTGCCTGGCCAACATGGTGAAACCTAGTCTCTACTAAAACTACAAAAATTATCTGGGTGTGGTGGCGCACACCTGTAATCCCAGCTACTCAGGAGGCTGAGGCAGAAGAATCGCTTGAACCCGGGAGGTGGAGATTGCGGTGAGCCGAGATCATGCCATTGTACACCAGCCTGGTGACAGAGGGAGACACTGTTTCAAAAAAAAAAAAAAAAAATTAGCCAGGCGAGAGGATTGCTTGAACCCAGAAGTTCAAGGTAACAGTGGGCTATGATTGTACCACTGCATTCCAGCCTGGGCAACAGAGTGAGATACTGTCTCTTGAAAAAAAAGAATAATAAAGTAAACTATTGGTTTGAGTGACTAAAATGTCCAGGCATAGAGTTTCAGGCATAACTGTCTCCAGGTGCTCAAATGAAGGATTCAGGAATCTCCCTTTCATCTCTCAGGTTCTCCCTCCTTGGTAACAAAACTGGCCCCTTAAAGCTCCCAAACAGGAACCCACCAGCTTAGGAACCCCAGCAGAAAGAGGAATCCTTTTCCCTAATTTTTCCAGCAAAAGCTCCAGGACTAGCCCAACTTGGGTCACTCTCCCTCCCTGAGTCAATTTACTATGCCAAGGGCATGTGGTTCTTTTATTGGCCAGTGTGGGTCGCATGCCTTACCAGGAGCCTGGGGTGGAGCCAGCCTCACTCACACTTCCTAGGTGGAGAGTAGGAGTAAGGTTCCAGCCTGGCCAACAAAGTGAAACCCCATCTCTACTAAAAATAAAAAATATTAACCAGGCATGGTGGTGGGCGCCTGTAATCCCAACTACTTGGGAGGCTGAGGCAGGAGAATCGCTTGAACCCAGGATGCGGAGGTTGCAGTGAGCCAAGACCACACCATTGCACTCCAGCCTGGGCAACAAGAGTGAGGCTTCATCTCAAAACAAAACAAATCAAAACAAAAACACAAAAAATAAACAAAAAACAAATTAAAAAAAAACAAAAAAAAAAAGAGTAAGGTGCTTCTCCAAAGTATAGCTGAGGTGCTCCTGCCAGCAAAAGCATATTCTAAGAGCAGACCCTGCAAAAGCTGCATGATATTATTAGATACAGATATTACTGAGCATTAATACCGTAATAATACAGTGATGGTCTTTTCCATCTGTTAATGTTCTACACATTTTTCAGATTCATTTCAAATGTCACCACAGACCAGGCGTGGTGGCTCACCCCTGTAATCCCAGCACTTTGGGAGGTCAAGGCAGGCAGATCGCTTGAGGTGAAGAGTTTGAGACCAGCCTGGCCAACATGATGAGACCCTCATCTCTACTAAGAATACAAAAATTGGCCGGGCGTGTTGGTGGGCTTCTGTAATCCCAGCTACTTGGGAGGCAGAGGCTGGAGAATCACTTGAACCTTGGAGGCGGAGGTTGTAGTGAGCTGAGATCGCGCTACTGCACTCCAGCCTGGGTGACAGAGGTATACTCCAGCTCAAAAAAAAAAAAAAAAAAGTCACCACAAACAAATCTCCCTAATGGGATTAATTTTCCATCAGCACTTTCTTTTCTCTCCTGGCATGTATCATATCTTGCTATGTCGATCATGGTGAGTCACACCCCATTTGTTTCCACTCTGGTTTGGTTAAAAAAAAAAAAAAAGGCAGAGCTGGAGCTGGGCACGCCTCCCATTCATGATGAGAACACCCCCCACCCCAACAACCAGGATGAGGGCTTCTCTGCCTAAAGTGTCCAAGCCTTGGAATGAAGAGAATACAAGATTATAAGGAAGACGAAACTCAAATAGCTCACTCCAGGAAGAAAACTCATCCGTGGCGCAACACTGCATCTTGGAAATCAGCCTGGCTTTTCTTTCTGAAGTCATACTGGAGCTGTCTTTCTTTAATATGCATGAATGAAGCTGAGAAGAGATTCAAACCCTAAGATGGCAGTAGTCTTAGAAATTTCATGTCCTAAATGAATTTGAGAGAGAGAGGAAGCGGAGAGAGAGAAAGTGTTGTCACCCTCCTTCCTCCAACAAACAAAAAAGCAAATACCCCAGATGCCTTTTACACTCACCCCGGGGCGAGCAGCTTATTACTAAGTTCAGAACCTTTTGCTGCTCCTACTTTCTACAACCCCATCTGTTTCCTCTCCTGTTGCTGGTGGCTTCATTCCAGGGACACTCCCCTTGAGGAAGAGGGAGCCAGCATACCAAGATCTTTCTAGTGTCATTCTTGCTTGCAGGCACCTGCAGATTTCCCATGAATGTTTCCTGTTCAATTCAACAGGTTTTTTTTTGTTTGTTTGTTTGTTTTTTGTTTTGTTTTGTTTTTTTGAGACAGAGTCTCGCTCTGTCGCCCAGGCTGGAGTGCAGTGGCCGGATCTCAGCTCACTGCAAGCTCCGCCTCCCGGGTTTACGCCATTCTCCTGCCTCAGCCTCCTGAGTAGCTGGGACTACAGGCGCCCGCCACCTCGCCCGGCTAGTTTTTTGTATTTTTTTAGTAGAGACGGGGTTTCACCGTGTTAGCCAGGATGGTCTCGATCTCCTGACCTCGTGATCCGCCCATCTCGGCCTCCCAAAGTGCTGGGATTACAGGCTTGAGCCACTGCGCCCGGCCCAATTCAACAGGTTTTAATTACATTAACTAATATTTGCTCACTCTTAAACCATGGTTGCCCTCGTAAAAGACAAACTCCAAATGACTGGGAGTGGGCAAGCCCAGAAAAATCTAAATGTTGATGCAAACATGCTTGTGTTTCCCTCCTCGTATTCCTTACTGCTCTATCATTATGGATATTCTGCTTTGGGAGATCCACCTCCTGTTCTTCTCACTTAAGGCAAAAAACCATAAATCCTCTTTTCAATTTCCACGTACTCCTGGTGGAAGCAGGACTAAGTTCCCCTCCTGCAGACACCTCAGCTTTCTGGGCAGAAATAGCCTCTGCTGGCTCCTTAGTAAAGTCTAAGTGACAGTGACCCTCCTTCGCGGAGCTGCAGTGGTGCTTCCCTTTCCGTAGCTTCTGAGCCATCTTTCTGAACCAGAAATTGAGGACTATCTGAAAAAATCTGAGATGTATTGTTTCTCAAGTCTTGTCAAGCCTATTGCACAGTTTGCTCCCCTGCCAAGTTTCTCCCTCATAATCCTGACACGTTTGTCCCAAAACACACTCATTTCCCATAACCAAAAGAGCCTGAGGGGGGCGGGGAAACTTGAGAACTTAAGAGGTATAAAAATGAAAGCTAGTTATGTGAGACTTCATTTATTATCATAATGAACCCAAGAGTTTCCGATGTATGGTTTTTGGTAGTTGTTAGAGTCCAATGTCCTTATTTTGAGCTTAGAGATAATGCAAGGTCCCTACCACAACCCCCACCACCACACACACACAAGGCTGCCCAGGCGAGGGGCATCTGGGGAAAGGAAACAACAATCAGTTGATAGTCTATCAATCAACTGGAAGGGAGCTGTTTTATCCACAAAGTAGGTTGAAAGAAGAATGTGTAAGCATTCTTTTTTAGATAATAGAGCCTGGGTACAGATTACCAGAAATCTGAACCACACCAGAAGTTCTTAGTGCAGTAGATATTTAATAAGGCAAAAACGACGCCCTTCCTCTTCTCTAAACTAGTTCCGTGACGGTGGTGGAATGAAAGGCCTTGGCTTTCATACACATCACTCAGATATAAATAACTGCTTCTGACAGCCTCAAGCTTGACTTCCTCAAACTCAGGTCTTCACTTCCCCCAGGGCATGGTCAAGTACACCTGCTCCTAAAAAAAGCGGCACATTGCCTTCTTCTAAGTAAATTATCTCCATATTTTTGAGGCAGAGTCCTTAAGAAAGGCAAAAACCACTGCGCCTAAGCAATCAGTTGTACTTCTATGCAAGATTCTCCATCACTCTTCTCCAAAGACACTAACCTACAAAGCCAAATATGTGATTCTTGAAATCAAAGAAAATCAGCCATACACTGCTCTTTAATCACTGGCTCCCTGAAGGTACAAACAGCTGGACTATAAAACATGCCCATGCAGACAATCCCTGTGTCCTGCACATGCATGTCTGTGCACACACATACACACGCACACTCAACGTCATGTGTAACAAACAGTAGACAATTCCATGCTTTCAGGACAGGCACCAGCCAAATCCTTAAATTGTGAAACTAAGAATGCAAGCAGCAAAACTTGTGATTTCAAGCCACTTTTGATTATATTTCTGGAGCTCAGCCAAGAGAGCCATTTCCAAGAAAAGCAGCTCAGACAATTGCACAGTCAGCTCTCCAGCCTTAAACCGAGCTCTTTGTCAAGCTAAGTGGGATGTTTCTTCTCCTGACCCTAGCTCAGGCTCCAGTCCTATAACATGTCGGTTAACTAAGTAGCAAGTTCTCAGCCTTCACCAAGAATACACAAGGAAGAAGCAGAACAAAACCACCTCACACTGTCAGCAACTGGAGAGTCAGCACAACAAACGTTTGCGTGCCGAGCACTGCTAGTGAACAGGCACAACAAGGTGCTGATCGTTTCAGACAAAGGGAGAGAAAGGAGTGAACTCCCAAATGTGAGCCCTACACCAACCACCCAGCCAGACAACGAAATTGTTTCCCTCGAGTGGGCAGCCTTGCCTGAGGAAGCCACGTCTATAACCAAGAGCTGACCTACAGGATTTGTAATAAAGCTCAAACTGGACGTCTTTCTGTCCTGGGGATGGACACAGGACATGGAATCCATTTGGGGGCCATTTGCTCAGATTGGGAGGAGCTGGAGCCTTGGGAGGGAAGAAAGTCACTGTAGTTTTCATGACCCATGAACCTAGATCCAGTGTGCAAGTCAGGCTATGCTGAAGGTCCCAGAATGAAGCCCTTCTTCCTCGTTAGACACTCAAGTCCAAGGGAACTGCACTTCAAATTCCGTAAATACATAGTAAGTGAATAAATAAGTCATTGACCATTTATATGCATAGCATTTTGGGTGGCAACCGCTGACTTAGAACATTTGCCTTATTTAGAAGCTAACTCAGGCTTAACTTAGAGGAGACTATTCTGAAGTAAAAATTTTTTTTCTTGATAGTTTTTTAGCTCTTTGATGTTAGAACTTATTTTGAGATTTTAAAAATAAATATTTTAGGCCAGAGGTGGTGGCTCACATCTGTAATCCCAGCACTTTGGGAGGCCGAGGCGGGTGGATTACCTGAGGTCAGGAGTTCCAGACCAGCCTTGCCAACATGGGGAAACCCTGTCTCTACTAAAAATATGAAAATTAGCCAGGCGTGGTAGTGTAATCCCAGATATCCGGGAGGCTAAGGCAGGAAAATCCCTTGAGCCCGGGAGGTGGAGGTTGCATTGAGCCGAGATCGCGTCACTGCACTCTAGCCTGGGTGACAGAGCCAGACTCAATCTCAAAAATAAAAGTAAAATAAAATAAATATTTTTAAAACCTAGGCAGCAAATGGTATCATTTTACTCATCCCCTAATTTAGATAATATATTAGCCTCTATTTCTCACCCTCACAAATAAATTCCATACTGACTAAAAAGCCTAAAGTAAAAAATCAAAATGAGTGTTAGAAGGAAACATGGCCCCGTGCAGTGGCTCACACCTGTAATCCCAGCACTTTGGGCGGCTGAGGCGGGAGGATCACCTGAGCACAGGAGTTCGAGACCGTCTTGCACAGGGCATCATAGCAAGACCCTGTCTCTACAAAAAATAAAAAAAATTAGCCAGGTGTGGTGGTGCATGCCTGTAGTCCCAGCTACTCAGGAGGCTGAGTGGGTAGGATTGCTTGGGCCTAGGAGGTTGAGGCTACAGTTAGCCATGATCCCATTCTGTACTCCAGCCTGGAAACAGAGTGAGATCCTGTCTAAAAAAAAAAAGGAGACAAGACATAAGAGAGTATTTTACAATCTTCAGATAGAAAAGGACTTTCTAAGCAAGATATAAAACCAGAAACCATAAAGAAAAAGAATTACAGATTTGACTACATAAAAACTTTAAACTTTGTAAAATAAAAGGGTCTAGATACAGACTAAGAGACAATATTTACAACAGAATTAACATCCAGAGTAAATAGGACAGATGCAAGTCAATAATAAAACACAAACCACCCAATAATAAGTGTGAAAAAAATTCATAAGAAATTCACAAATGCAATTGGTCAAGTTGAACAGAACAATGCTGATGACCCCAAAATCTCATTCCTAGATATATATACCCAACAGAAATGATGTACAGGTATACTAAAGAGCATGCACAAGAATGCTCACAGCAACATTATTCATTAATAACTAAAATTGGCAACAGATATAACCCAGAGGTCCATCAATCAATAAATTGTGATATATTCACATAATACAATACAATAAGCAACGTAAATGAGCATATTACAGCTACACATGAGTCTACACGTGAAAGACTCATAAACGTAATGTTGAATGAAGGAAGTCAGACGCAGAAGAGTGCATGTTTGTATGAGTCTGTTTATATGACAGTAGGAAACAGAGACGATTAATCTATAGGACTTAGATGTTAGGGTAGGAATTACTTTGGAGGAGGTTGATCTTTTTCAGGGGAGAGTCTTCTTTTCGGGAGAAGGTCTTATACTGTTCTATTTATTGACTTGGGACATGGTTATAAGGAAGAGTTCACTTTGTGTTAATGCATTGATCAGTATACCTTTAATTTATACACCTGTTCTCTCTTTCTTTCTTTCTTTCTTTCTTTCTTTCTTTCTTTCTTTCTTTCTTTCTTTCTTTCTTTCTTTCTTTTTCTTTCTTTCTTTCTTTCTTTTAGATGGAGTCTAGCTCTCTTGCCCAGACTGTGTAGTGGCACGATCTCAGCTCACTGCAACCTCTGCCTCCCAGGTTCCAGTGATTCTCCTGCCTCTGCCTCCCAAGCAGCTGGAATTACAGGCACCTGTCACCATGCCCGGCTAATTTTAGTATTTTTAGTAGAGACAGGGTTTCGCCATGTTGGCCAGACTGCTCTCAAACTCCTGACCTCAGGTGATCCACCCGCCTTGGTCTCCCAAAGTACTGGGATTACAGGCGTGAGCCACCACACCCGGCCTATATACCTTTTCTGTATTTTTACTTTTAAAAGTTCCAAAAATTGAAATGGTCCATAGGCATATGATAAAATGGACGATCTAACTGGCAAATCTAGGAAATGCAATTTAAAACGACACTGTTTTTTCTGGACATGATGCTGGCAGTTTTAAAAAAATGATAATGTACAGTGCTGATGAGTATAATGGTGGCTATAAAAACCAGAACAGAATTTTGGAGGAGAAACTCAATATTATTTACAAAAATTTTAAATGTGCATGCCCTTTTATCCAGAAATTCCACTTCTAGAGCTATATCCTACAGAAACACTCATACATACACACACCCATTTGTATACAAGAACATTTGTTGTGGCATTGTATGTAATGGTGAAAAATGGAAAACCACGTATGTGATCCTTTGCTAAAATAGTGGGTAAAGAAACTATGATGCATCTAGAAGGAATGCAGCAGTTAAAATGGGGTATGCCTATGTGCACTAACACAGAAGGAGCTACAGGGAATGTTATTAAGTAAAAGAAAAAAGTAAGTTAGAGAACAGAACATGTCGTGTGATCGTTTATGTATAAATGACTTGAGTGGGCTGGGCATGGTGGCTTACACCTGTAATCCCACCACTTTGGGAGGCCGAGGCGAGCAGATCACGAGGTCAAGAGATCAAGTCCATCCTGGCCAAAATGGTGAAACTCCGTCTCTACTAAAAACACAAAAATTAACTCAGTGTGGTGGTACACACCTGCAGTCCCAGCTACTCTGGAGGCTGAGGCAGGATAATCGCTTGAACCCACGAGGCAGAGGTTGCAGTGAGCTGAGATTGCACCACTGCACTCCAACCTGGGTGACAGAGCAAGACTCCATTAAAAAAAAAAAAAAAACCTGAATGTCCTTAAAACATTAAAACCACACGAAAAAAAAATAAAACAAGGGAAAATATCTGATGTGGTTCATTTTTCTAAATACTTTACAAATCCTAAGACAGATAAATTTAACTTCTCTCTTGAGAAGTTATATGCACTATACAAGAATTCTCTGGAGCTGTATCCCTACACCAAACCTGAAAGGAGTGCACCACAATGGGAAGGAACTGTTTCTTGTTCCACAGCCTCCTAGAAGAGTCTCAGTGTCTCCTCAGAAATGCCAGCTCCCACACAGGCCTGAGCAATAGCACATGGAGTCTCTCCAGACCTTTGTGCTTCTGAGGCACTTTTCAATAATTAACTAATCCGCCTAAAGGGTGGGGCGGGCTATGGCTCCCACAGACTCAGCACTCCCTTCAGCCAGCTGCCCTCTGGAATGCAAAGGCATCCCCTAGGAATGACTGTTGGTCGATCCCTGCCCCACCACAGCCCCCAAACTCAGGATGATGAAAGGGCCAGGGCAGGAAAGCAACTTCCCCTCTCAGATGTTCTCCTGGACAAGTTATATTACTCTCGCCTACCTCCACCTCTCCTCTGTGATGCTCCTCCCCCATCTGAAAAAGAACGTTCCAACAGGCAGCAGGACAAATTACATCTCAATGCTGTCAGTTTCAACACTACTCTTTGTTGCTCCAGGTCCTATGAACCACAGAAAAATGTATAGGTCCTTTCCTTTTCTTTCTTTTTTTTTCTTTCCGGCACAAATAAAATAAACAGCAGAAGCAGTTTCTATTTCAATATTTTCAAATGGATGGTGTTTGGAGCAATGATTCCCAGTCTTTGGAATTTAACAAACCATTAAAATCTTTAAAACCTTTTGAGAGACCAACATAAGACTGCTTACTTTTATTTTGCCAAGCACAGACACTTAAAAAATACCCGAACTATTATCACCATCATTTTATGGTGGGTGATGATTGGACCCCTTAACCCCTAAACAATGTAATCATGACAATCTCAGATGTTAAAACAGCACTTCAGATTTAACACACTCAGATTCATGAAAAATACACATGTATTTCATGTAGACTGATGAACATTTCCTTACAGAAGCACCAACCCCTTGGAAAGAACTGGCAGAGACTAAATCATAAGTTTCCAAACCTGGCTATGCCTGAGAAAGATAGGAAGGCATTTAAAAATATATGTATACAGATTCTCGATTCCCACCCCATCCATATTTACTGTATCACCTTCTGAGGATTTCTTGAGATGGAGTTTTGCTCTGTCGCCCAGGCTGGAGTGCAATGGCACAATCTCGGTTCACTGCAACCTCTGCCTCCCGGGTTTAAGCGATTCTTCTGCCTCAGCCTCCAGAATAGCTGGGATTACAGGCACCCACCATCATGCCAGGCTAATTCTTGTATTTTTGTAGAGAAGGGGTTTTACCATGTTGGGCAGGCTGGTCTTAAACTCCTGACCTCAGGTGATCCGCCTGCCTCAGCCTCCCAAAGTGCTGGGATTACAGGCGTCAGCCACCGTGCCCGGCTGCCTCTGAGGCTTTCTAAGGGTGGGGCCCTGGAATGTGTATTTAGAACGTTTTAAAAATTTACTGTGGTGAAATATACATAATATAAAATTTACCACTTTAGCCATTTTAAGTATACAATTCAGTGGCATTAGGGACATTTACAATGTTGTATGTAACTTTTCATCATTCCAAACAGAAACTCTGTACCTGTTGAGCAATCACTCCGCATTTCCCCTTCCCCCAGCTTCTGCCAAACCTCTATTCTACTTTCTGTCTCTGTTAATTTGCCTATTCTAGGTCCCTCAAAGAATTAGAATCACACAATATTTTTACTTTTGCGTCTGGGTTATTTCACTTAGCATGTCTTTGGTGCTCATCCGTGTCATAGCAGGTATCAGAATCTCACTCCTTTTCGTGCCTGAATCCTTCTCCGTTGTATGCGTTTGCCACATTTTGTTTATCTGTTCATCTGCTGGTGGACGGTTCTGTTGTTTCTACCTTTTGGCTATTATAAAATGGTGCTGCTATGGAGGTTGTTGTACATGCATCTGTTTAAGTTCCTATTTTCTATTACTTTGAGTATATACCTAGGAGTGGAATATGCTGGATCATATGGAAATTCTGTATTACTACCAAGGAACAACCAGATTGTTTTCCACAGTGGCCGCACCATTTTACACTCCCTCCAGCAATGTGCAAGTGTCCCAAGTTCGCCACACACCGACATGTGTTGTTTTCTGTTTTTGTCTTTATACCAGCCATCCTCATAGACATGAAGTGGTATCTCATTGTGGTTTTGATTTGTATTTCCCTAATGATTAACGATTTATACATCTTTTCCTGTGCCTATTGGCCATCTGTATATGTTCTTTGGAGAAATGTCTATTGAATTCCTTTGCCTATTTTAACATTAGGTTGTTTGGTTTGTTGTTGAGTTATAGGGGCTTTTAACATGTTCTGGACAGTAGTCTCTTGGATTTGCAAGTATTTTCTCCCATTCCATAGGCTATCTTTTCATTCCCTTCATAGTGACCTTTGATACACTGAAGTTTTTAATTTTGATAAAGCCAAATTTGTCTATTTTTTTCTTTGACTGCCTGTGCTTTTAGTGTCGCATCCAAGAAATCTTGCCAAATCCAATATTATGAAGATTTAGTTTAGGTCCTTGATCTATCTTGAGTTAATTTTTGCACATGGTATAAGGTAAGGGTCCAACTTCATTCTTTTGTAAGTGGATATCCAGTTTTCCCAGCGCTGCTTGTTGAAAGCAAGGGTTTGTTTCCAGTCTCTCTATTTTATTCCATTGATCTGTATGTCTGCTCTTATGTTAGTACCACAGTACTTGGTCTACTGTAGCTTTGTAGCAAATTTTTTTTTTTTTTTTTTTTTTTTTTTTTTTTTTTTTTTTTT
>NW_016814053.1:1558856-1592946 GCF_001698545.2 Rhinopithecus bieti | reverse complement strand
TTTTTTAGTAGAGACGGGGTTTCACCGTGTTAGCCAGGATGGTCTCGATCTCCTGACCTCGTGATCCGCCCGTCTCGGCCTCCCAAAGTGCTGGGATTACAGGCTTGAGCCACCGCGCCCGGCTTGCATTTTCAATTTGAGATTTTTGAAGTTTCCCCCAAAATAAATTTGATGACAACAAAATGTTTTTGAAGACCTGTGGCTTTTTTTTTTTGGAGACTGAGTCTCGCTCTGTCGCCCAGGCTGGAGTGCAGTGGCCGGATCTCAGCTCACTGCAAGCTCCGCCTCCCGGGTTTACGCCATTCTCCCGCCTCAGCCTCCCGAGTAGCTGGGACTACAGGCGCCCGCCACCTCGCCCGGCTAGTTGTTTTTTTGTATTTTTTAGTAGAGACGGGGTTTCACCGTGTTAGCCAGGATGGTCTCGATCTCCTGACCTTGTGATCTGCCCGTCTGGGCCTCCCAAAGTGCTGGGATTACAGGCTTGAGCCACCGCGCCCGGCCTTGTAGCAAATTTTGAGTAAGAAATGTCAGCAAGCTACCCTGCTCCAGAAGTGCCCGCAGGAAGGAATTAAAGGACACAGGGGCTAGCGGGTCTTTGAGAATAAGATCATTGACAGCCTTGTAGCAGCACGGGTGCCCTGGTGTGCGGCTTCCACCCTCACCTGATCGCAGCTGCCTCTGTTGGGCTAGCTCCTCCAACCGTAGTACTTGGTCTGTAACCACCAGAGTTCTGGGCAAGTCCTTAGTGAAAGAGGATGACAGGAGAAGGTGTTGTGTGCAAAATGTGATTCACAAGAGTGGCCAGGAGTCAAAGGCCCCTTTCCCTCTTTTTTTTTTTTTTTGAGACAGAGTCTCGCTCTGTCACCAGGCTGGAGTGCAGTGGTGCAATCTTGGCTCACTGCAACCTCCACCTCCTGGGTTCAAGCGATGGCCTAGGCTTTTCAGTGAACTTCAGGGGACGTGGGCTAAATTTCAAGGATTCTAAATCCCATTGCCAAAAGCAAACTGTCCCATCAGCACCAGTGGAAACCATGTATCTTTGAGAGCCTTTGGCCATTGGGCTAAACTGTAAAGATGTAATTGATCCTGTATGTCCTTGGAGCACAGCAACCGGGGCACAAGTTCTCAAGCACCACACTCTAATAATTTTATCACACCACACTCTAATAATTTTCCTGCCTCAGCCTCCCAAGTAGCTGGGACTACAGGCACCTCCCACCACACCCAGCTAATTTTTGTATTTTTAGTAGAGATGGGGTTTCACCATGTTGGCCAAGGTGGTATCGATCTCTTGACCTCATGATCCGCCCACCTCGGCCTCCCCACTTTTTTTTTAAATTAAGGAAATGTCTCTGAGTCATAAAAGACCCCTCCTTGAGCTTTCATAGGCCAAGCAGACCCTGCTGCAGCAGGAAAGAGGAGGTTTCTTGACACAAATTAATTAATTCAAAATTATTCTAAAACATTTTCTTGGCCTATTCATACACAAAGGCACAAAGATCTTGGACAATGGAAAAGTATCACGAAACTTATATTTAGAGAAACTATTTCCCAGTTTCCTTTGCCCTTTAAACTCAGTCTCTAGATAGGCATGGTGGCTTATGCCTGTAATCTCACCACTTTGGGAGGCCGAGGCAGAAGGATTCCTCGAAGCCAGGAGTTCAAGAGCAGACTGAGCAACACAGCAAGATCCTGTCTCTATTTAAAAAACAAAAAACAAAAAACAAAACTTAATTAAAAATAAATAAATAAATAAACTCAGCCTCTCTTCTCCCTACCCTCAGTCTTCCTCAGGCACCAGTCTATGTTTCTAGTGAAAACTTGCTTGACCACTTGTGTAGAAAGAGGAATTAATTTAATATTTGAATACTCAGCTGACTGGTTCTCCTTGGGAGCAAGTAGCCAAGTAAATATCCAAGAGAGAACAAGGGAAGGGACAAAATGGCACCAAGCCTGAATTGCGAAGTCCTCAATCATCCTGCAACACCCTGGATATGCAAACCGAATATCTTCTCTCTTGGTGAGTCACGGCCTCCCACGCTCAGCAGGGTGTAGAAACATTTGACTGAAACCTGTATAAAATAGTGAGAACAAGTCAAGCAGGTAAAACATTTCCTGGCTGTCAATTTAATACAAGGTTCAATCCTGCTTTAAGATGGAAGGAAGACAGGAGGCGGGGTTTCAGAAATACAGGTTTTATATAATCCCACAGAAACCAGGGATCTGCAATAAGGCTTGAAGATTTTTAGTCTCACAGGTATTTTCGCCTGTAAACTCAAATGCACATGGAAGCTCCGACCACATAGTTTTTGTTTGTTTTATATTAAGAGGATGGGCATTTCTTTAGCACTCCAGGCCTTGAATAGATGACCATTTGGAAGAGATGATGAGTTTCCTCTTCAAAACCCAAGATGTAGATAAACATTCATGCTGTTCCTATTTCTACTTTTTCCCTCCCTTCTACCCCTTACTCCTGAAATGGGTAAGAAGAGGCAATAATAGCATCCCAGCAAACAGAACTGGCTCAGATACCAAAGGCCTAAAAGAGATGATTGCATTAGCAAGAAAGCCTGTGACTAAAAATCCAAAACTTAAAACTACTATACATAAACCTAGTGCTCGAAGAGCCTACACTGCTGTGACATCAGAAACATTATTTCTCAAGATTGAGAAGGGCTAGTGAAAACGCTTCTGGGCCTGCAAAGCTGTGAACTTATGTGCAAGGCTGCAGTAGCCCAAGCTCTGATCCTGATGAACACTGGAGCTGTCTCTGCTTCTTTATATAAATAGAAAATGTTCCTAATAAACGTATTCTAGGTCACTGTTGGTAAACACTTATTAGGCACCCGCTTGGCCTGCGCTGACCTGACCAGATCTGTTTCCACTTCCCTGAACCATCGCTTGGATGATGAAGCACATCTCAGAGCACTGCTTCATCACCATTCAGGAATTGTACCCTTTTAAATTTCTATATGGGTATGCGCTGCTTTTGACACAGCTTTTGTTGTAAGCAGGCACTAAAATAGAGGCTTATAATTAGCTATCTGGGGAGGCAAGTGTGTGGTAGAACAGAGCTCAGCAAGAGAAAAGTCACGGCAGGTACTGGGGAAACACTGCATGGATGATGAGTAATACAAAGGTATGTTGAAGTGTGGCCACCCCACTAAAGTCGGGGGGAGGGAGTTCTGTCACTGTTCACCTTCCTAATTAAAATTTCCATACGTATTATCATGTAGTTCTGAAAGTGTACTTGCAATTTATCTAACATCACTTAATCCTGGAAACCTGTAGTGGGCTGGAGTGTGAGATATACGATATCAGACAGATCACAGTTCCCGGAGGGCAGCACTGCGTCTAGTCATGTCTGTGTCTCCAGACCCAGGGCCAGCACCTGGCCCCACAATGGGCCCTCAGCTTTGACTTTTGAATCATATCCTTCCAGGTCACCCCAGATTTTACAGTCTTAACCTTTTGATATCTAAATCTAAGACTAGGTGTCAACTTTAACTTTCATGTCTCTACATTCAAGCTCCCTGCTGTTATACTTAGTCTTGATACAGAAGGATAGAAAAGATGATTTTTTACTTCTGCTTTAACCCCATCTGAGTCCGGCTTACCTCAAATGGAGTTCTAGCTGTTGAACGCGTCCCTGCCTTCCCTGAAAATACAGAAAGGGAACATACAGCACCAGGACCTGGGCACTGGGCCTGGCCCCTGTCTACCACTCTCAACTTCTTTTCTCACTTTCTACCAATTCTTGCTACTCTCCTTCATATATTTAGACACTGAGTCTCTCACCAGTTCACTGTAATCTCAGATGACCTACTAATCTATTTTTTCTGCTCAGATTATTAAAACAGAAATTAAAATGGACTTGAGCCTTGGTTAAACTTTAAATTTTCTGCCACCTCATTTTTAAGAGTCTGGCCTGTAGTCCATGGTGAAACCCCATCTCTACAAAAATTAACCAGGCATGGTGGTATGCAACTGTAATCCCAGCTATTCAAGAGGCTGAGACAGGAGAATCACTTGAACTGGGGAGGCAGAGGCTGCAGTGAGCTGGGCAACAGAGCGAGACTCTGTCTCAAAAAAAAAAGGAAGAAGAAGAAATAAAACTCAAACTAAACCTGCTCAGAGGATTTCAACATACAACCAAACAACCCAAAGTGATTTCTGTATTTTTCAATCTAACCCAAGAGTGGATTGGCAGGAAGGGTGCAGGACCTAACCCAATGACAATGGTCGCAGGAGGAGCCCTCCAGAAGTCATCAGGTATGGTTGTTTCCTGGTGCTATGCATTTCTTGTATTTTGTCTTCAAGACTCCCACCCAGGGAATGTGTTTTCATTTTGCACTGAAGGCTGTGTCTCTCCAGTAAAAAAAAAAAAAAAAAAAATGGCTCCCACTCTGAGGAGGGCTCTCAAAGTATTTTACTCAATGCACCCCAAAGAAAAGGCTGCATTCATCATGAATCCTACCCTCTTAAAAAGTCACATTTCTAGTAGTTCAGTGACAGGAGAGAGAAAACACTCATCCCCTCCTGTCATTCCCGGAAGCAGTGCTGGAGAAAATATAACCAACCAGGCGTGAAGTTACTACACGGAGCCGGCACAGCCACAGGTGAAGAGGATTTCGCAGCAGGGTGTGGGAGGAGTGGAGCTGAGCGCCAGGTGCAGGGAGGCATAAATCACAGAACCGTTGTGCTTCAAAAACTCCCATGTTGTTACCAAAGACCTGATAATTACGTCCATGAACATTCTGCCTTCTCTTTACTACGCTGATCTGTCCACTTACAGAACTAAAACTTCTAGGTTTTCTTCCCAAAGGGTATGTATCTCTGTAAACTGTTTCACTAAAAAGAAAACACTGGGCGGCCAGGCGCAGTGGCTCATGCCTGTAATCCCAGCATTTTAGGAGGCCGAGGCAGGCGGATTACCTGAGGTTAGGAGTTCAAGACCGGCCTAGCCAACATGGTGAAACCCCATCTCTACTCAAAATACAAAAATTAGCTGGGTGTGGTGGTGCATGCCTGTGATCCCAGGTAGTTGGGAGGCCGAGGCAGGAGAATTGCTTGAAACCAGGAGGTGGGGGTTGCAGTGAGCCGAGATCACTCCATTGCACTCCAGCCTGGGTGGCAGAGCAAGACTGTGTCTCAAACAAAACAAAATGAAACAAAAACAAAGAAAACACTGGGCCAGGTGCAGTTGTTCATGCCTGTAATTCCAGCACTTTGGGAGGCCAAGGTGGGAGGATTGCTTAGCTCAGGAATTTAAGACCAGCCTAGGCAACATGGTAAAACTCCATCTCTACAAAAAATACAAAATTAGGCGGGCATGGCAGCATGAGCCTATAGTCCCAACTACTTGAGGGGCTGAGGCAGGAGGATCATTTGTGCTCCAGAGGTTGAGGCTGCAGTGAGCTGTAATCACACCAATGCATTCCAGCCTGGGTGACAGAGCAAGACCCTGTCTAAAGAAAAGAAAAGAAAAGAAAATACTGGGTTTAAGAAAGCATTTTATTTTCACAATGTTTTTACTTTTAATTTTTTAAAAAGTTTTAAATTAATGAGACAGAGTCTTGCTATGTTGCCCAGACTGATCTTGAACTCCTGGGCTCGAGTGACCTCCTGCCTCGGCCTCCCAAAATGCTGGGATTACAGGTGTAAGCCACCACACCCAGCGTTTTATTAATATATGTTCATTAATCTTTCTTTTTTTTTTTTTTAAGACAGTATCTTACTCTGTCACCCAGGCTGGAGTGCAGTGGTGTGATCATAGCTCACTGCAGCCTCCAACTCCTGGGCTCAAGTGATCCTCCTTCCTCAGCCTCCTGAGTAGCTAGGACTGTGGGCACATGCCACCAAACCCGGCTAATTTTTTGTTTTTTCAAGACAGTCTCACTCTGTCACCTGGGCTGGAGTGCAGTGGCACAGCTCACTGCAACCTCTGCCTCCCGGGTGCAAGTGATTCTCCTGCCTCAGCCTCCAGAGTAGCTGGGATTACAGGTGCGCGCCACTACTGCCAACTGATTTTTGTAATTTGAATAGAGACAGGGTTTCGCCATGTTGGTCAGGCTGGTTGCAAACTCCTGACCTCAGGCGATCAGCCCGCCTCAGCCTCCCAAATTGCTGGGATTACAGGTGTGAGCCACCATACCCGGCCTTTAAAAAAAAAAATTCTAGGCCGGGCGCGGTGGCTCAAGCCTGTAATCCCAGCACTTTGGGAGGCCGAGATGGGCGGATCACGAGGTCAGGAGATCGAGACCATCCTGGCTAACATGGTGAAACCCCCGTCTCTACTAAAAAATACCAAAAAAAACTAGCCAGGCAAGGTGGCGGGCGCCTGTAGTCCCAGCTACTCGGGAGGCTGAGGCAGGAGAATGGCGTAAACCCGGGAGGCGGAGCTTGCAGTGAGCTGAGATCTGGCCACTGCACTCCAGCCTGGGCCACAGAGCGAAACTCCGTCTCAAAAAAAAAAAAAAAAAAATTCTAGATATGGAGTCTCACTGTATTACCCAGGCTGGTCTCAAACTTCTTACCTCAAGCAGTCCTCCTGCCTCAGTCTCTCAAAGTGCTAGGATTACAGGCATGAGCCATGGTACCTTGCCAATAATTTTTATAAAATTAAAATGAAGCATGCATATAAAAGGGAAACTGCCATCAATGAAGCAGAACTACAAATTGTGGTAAAAGTAGCTGGTGAGGATGGTAAATTTCGGTACGTTAAAAGAGGCTATTCTGATTCCCTTTCAGCCATCTTTACCAAGCACCCTTATGTGCCAAACACAATGCTAGATAGATGTCTTTGGGAATCTAAGAAGGCCATGTGACGAACGGTGTTTGCCCTCAAAGCATTTATAGTTTAATTGGAAAGAACAGTAATAAAGAGATGTAGATATAAAAATCAACAGGCCAGGCTTGGTGGCTCACGCCTGTAATCCCAGCACTTTGGGAGGCTGAGGTGGGCGGATCACCTGAGGTTGGGAGTTCGAGACTAGCCTAACCAACATGGAGAAACCCCGTCTCTACTAAAAATAACAAAATTAGCCAGGCATGGTGGTGCATGCCTGTAATCCCAGCTACTTCAGAGGCTGAGGCAGGAGAATCGCTTGAACCTGGGAAGCAGAGGTTGCGGTGAGCCGAGATGGGAGGCGGAGGTTGCAGTGAGCTGAGATCATGCCATTGCACTCCACCCTGGGCAACAAGAGTGAAACTCCATCTCAAAAAAAAAACAAAAAAAATCAACAATACGAGTACAGAAGTACAGACCTGGAACCAAATTACCTCCACCACTCAAGGCCAAAATTGAAGGGGGTTCCAAAAACTCAGCAATCAAGGTAAATAATATTTTAACATTATTAAATAAGATATACTATTATTATTATCTTTATTATTTGAGATAGAGTCTCACTCTGTTGCCCAGGCAGGAGTGTAGTGGCACAATCAAGGCTCACTGCAGCCTCCACCTCCCGGGCTCAAGTCTTCCTCCATTTTCAGCCTCCCAAGCAGCTGGGACTACCGGCATGCACCGTCATGCCCAACTAATTTTAAATTTTTTGTAGAGACAGAGTCTTACTATGTTGTTCAGGTTGTTCTCAAACTCCTGGCCTCAAGGGATCCTCCTGCCTCAGCCTCCCAAAGTGCTAGGATTTAAAGACGTGGGCCACCGCCCCTGGCCTGCATTATTTGTAAAAAATAAAAGTTCATGCATAAAATCTATGATATACAAAATAGCAAAAGTTTAAATGAAACAAGCTCCACCTGGGTGCAGTGGCTGACACCTGCAATCCCAGCACTTTGGGAGGCCAAGGTGCGTGGAGCACTTGAGGCCAGGAGTTTGAGACCAACCTGGCCAACATGGCAAAATCCCATTTCTACTAAAAACACAAAAACTTAGCCAAGCATGGTGGTGTATATCTGTGGTCTCAGCTACTTGGCAGACCTACTGAGGAGGGAGGATCGTTTGAGCTCAGTAGGCAGAGGTTGCAGAAAACTGAGATCATGCCACTGCACTCCAGCAGCCTGGGTGACAAAGCAAGATCCTGTCTCAAAAAAAAAAAAAAAAAAGAAAGAAAGAAAAAGAAAAAGAAACAAGCTCCAACAATCCAACAATGCTGTGCCAAACCATATTGGAGCCTGAGGCAAAAGGAAAGGTGTACACCCCTATAAATGTGTCTTAGTATATTTTTTAATCATTAATACTTCTCCAGGACATTAATGTTATTGAGAAAATACTGAAACTGAAAAGTGGGTATATTAAAACTCGTGATGTTAAGTTTAAATATTTTTACCCCAAACAGAACTTGTTACTAATTTTACTTTCTTGGCTTTAATGGAAGCACACTTATCATTTACTAGCTTTGTCATCCTAGATGAGTTTCTTAATCTCTCTGTGCTTTGGTTTCCCCTTCTGTAAAAAAGGTAGTGGGGGTGGAAGAACAGTGCTATCTCACAGGATTGTTGTGGAGATTGAGTTATTATGTATTAGGACAGCACTCAGTGCATAGCAAATCCTCTTCAAGTTAAGCCATGTTATTGTGTCTTTATTATATAGACAGTGAAATTTTAGGAGATCAGAGATGCAAGAGATCACTTTCAACCAAGATGAGGTCCTTCCTAGCTGTTGTCACTTACTCTCTGATATTTCACCCCACAGGGACGCAAGCTCACCACTGTATACTCTGGTCTCTAATAGGTCAAGTCCCTTAACTGGCACTCAATAAATATTTATCTTTTGGGTGAAAGAAAATTGGAAAGTGCTTTCTGGAGAAGATGGCGTTTGAGTTGGCCTTTAATAAATATTAGGGAAAAAATTGGGAAGGCAGAAAGGGTATAATGAGAGAGGATATTTGAGTTCCCAGCAACACACCTAATAGAGATATTCATCAGTCATTTGAAAATGTGAGATTAGCACTTCAAAGAGAGATGGAATGGAATTGTAAACATGGGCATAATTTGCATACTTGTGATAGGAACATCACATAGGCAGATGCCCTCTCCCAGGCAGAGGGTATGCTCAGAGACTTGCAAAGAACAAAGGACAAGGTTGGATGAGTCTGGAGAGGAACTAGGGAAGACATCTGGGAATTCAGGAGGCTCCTCAGGAATTCAGAGCCTCCAAATCATGCAAATCATGCAACATGCTTCCTGGCTCCTAAAACAATTCTCTGAGTAAGTAAAAACAGTCTCAAGTAAGAGAGACCCAGAGCATTCACGTGTTCATCCTGAAATATTTTATTTTGAAACTTGATGAAGGTTCAAATGAAACATTCAGCAGTTAGTGTGTATGTGTGTGTGTATGTGTATATACATATATTTTTTTTAATTATTTATTTATTTATTTATTTATTTATTTATTTATTTTGAGAGACAGTCTCATTCTGTTGCCCAGGCTGGAGTGCAGTGACATGATCTCGTCTCTTTGCAACCTCCGCCTCCCAGGTTCAAATGATTCTCCTGCCTCAGCCTTCCAAGCAGCTGGGATTACAGATGCACGCCACTTATACCAAGCTAATTTTTTCTTTTTTTGTTTTTTGAGACAGAGTCTCGCTCTGTCGCCCAGGCTGGAGTGCAGTGGCCGGATCTCAGCTCACTGCAAGTTCCGCCTCCCGGGTTTATGCCATTCGCCTGCCTCAGCCTCCCAAGTAGCTGGGACTACAGGTGCTCGCCACCTTGCCCGGCTAGTTTTTTGTATTTTTTAGTAGAGATGGGGTTTCACTGTGTTAGCCAGTTGGCTTCAAACTCCTGACCTCAAGTGATCCACCTGCTTCAGCCTCCCAAAGTGCTGGGATTATAGGTGTGAGCCACCGCACCCGGCCCTCAGCAGTTACTAGAGTATGTTTTAAGATCATGTATTTTCTTCTAATTAAACTCTAGAAAAGAAATGTTTCTAATAAGATTAATAAATGACAAAGTCACCAACTGCTTTGAAAAGATAGCGAATCCAAGCTCCTACCCATGCCTTCCTTTTAATATGGAATACTTCACATCACTCCTAACTCATACATTGATTATTCTTCAACAATTAATTTTTTAAGCCAGTAAGTTGGAAACATCAGAAATGTGACTTGGTTCACAGTCTACCTTGCAAATGCTTAGCTTTCCCACAGTGCCAATGAACCCCATTATCAATACCTCTTTATTCCTCTACTTATAACTTGGTTTCTATAACAACCATCACATTAGATGGTTTGCCTGTTTACTTGTTTCTTCTACGAGCTCCTGGGGGTCAAAAGCTGTGCTTTATTTACTTTTGTATCCTCAGCACCTGACAAGCTGCCATATGGTAGATACGCAATAAATATATATTAAGTGAATGAATGAATGAACGGAG
Organism: Rhinopithecus bieti; assembly: GCF_001698545.2. Taxonomy (NCBI): domain Eukaryota; kingdom Metazoa; phylum Chordata; class Mammalia; order Primates; family Cercopithecidae; genus Rhinopithecus; species Rhinopithecus bieti. The sequence goes on along the minus strand of NW_016814053.1, from coordinate 1,582,616 downwards.
GCTGGGTGCAGCGGCTCACGCCTGTAATCCAAACACTTTGAGAGGCCGAGGCGGGCGGATCACCTGAGGTCGGGAGATCAGGACCAGCCTGACCAACATGGGGAAACCCCATCTCTACTAAAAATACAAAATTAGTTGGGCATGGTGGCGCATGCCTGTAATCCCAGCTACTCGGGAGGCTGAGGCAGGAGAATAGGTTGAACCCAGGAGGTGAAGGTTGCAATGAGCTAAGATTGCACCATTGCACTCCAGCCTGGGCAACAAGAGCGAAACTCCATCTCAAAACACACACACACACACACACACACACACACACACACAACAACAACAACAAAAACCCTGTGCTTTATTTACCTTTGTATCCTCAGCACCTGACAAGCTGACATATGGTAGATACTCAATAAATGCATATTAAGTGAATGAATAAATGAATGAATGGAGACAGAGCACAGTGGCTCACGCCTGTAATCCCAGCACTTTGGGAGGCTGAGGCGGGCAGATCACCTGAGGTCAAGAGTTTGAGACCAGCCTGGCCAACATGGTGAAACTAAAAATAAAAAAATACAAAAATTAGTCGGGCATGGCCATAGGCAACTGTAATCCCAGCTACTCAGGAGGCTAGCCTGAGGCAGGAGAATTGCTTGAAACAGAGCGGCAGAGGTTGCAGTGAGCCAAGATCACGCCACTGTACTCCAGCCTGGGCGACAGAGCAAGACTCCGTCTTAAACAAACAAAAGAAACAAAAAAATAAATAAATAAATAAATAAAAATAAAAAAAAGAAGAAGAAGGCTGTTAGGGACATGCAGTTGGGGCAGGGTATTTGATGGGGTGTGGATTGGAAAGAGAAGATACCTAAGGCTGTTAGGGGAGGGATAGGAGCTGCTGAAGCTATGGACCCCAGGGAATATGAAGAGGGGCTCCAGTAAAACAGGAGCAGAAAATGTATAAAGAATATTTACATGTTGTTTATAAGCTCCTGAGGGATAAGGTGGCATGATATGCATTGCTGACTACCTGCCTGAATTTCCCTTCCTTCCTTGGAAAAGCCCAGCTTCCTCCCCCTGAGGCCATGTGCTCTTGAAGGCCACCCTGAGTCAAGCCCTGAGTGTATGGTGTTGATTCAATTCTGGCCAACGAGGCATGAAAAGAAATTTGCTGGGGCAGGGAGCATAGTTTGGGAGAAATTATCTTGCTATTAAGAAGAGACAGGTGGCTGGGCACGGTGGCTCACACCTGTAATCCCAGCACTTTGGGAGGCCGAGGCGGGCAGATCATGAGGTCAGGAGATCGAGACCATCCTGGCTAACACGGTGAAACCCCGTCTCTACTAAAAATACAAAAAATTAGCCGGGCATGGTGGCGGGTGCATGTAGTCCCAGCTACTCGGGAGGCTGAGGCAGGAGAACCGCTTGAACCCGGGAGGCGGAGCTTGCAGTGAGCCGAGATTGCACCACTGCCCTCCAGCCTGGGCGACAGAGCGAGACTCCGTCTCAAAAAAGAAAAAAATAGAGACTGGTAAGAAGAAATCTCTCCTTTCCTCTGGCTCAAAATCTTGCTATGATTGATGCCTGGAAATGCCTTGGTCACGAGAAGCCACAGAGAAGGTTGCAGAGAGGAAAGATGGGCAATACCTGTGGCATGGGAGGTCCTCCATGATGTCACTAAGGCCCTGAATTGGCTAATCCTGGAACCAACCTACCTCTGCCCTTGTTAAATGAGACGATAAGGCTGTCTCTTGTCTAAGCCCATTTGAGCCAGGGTTTCTGTGATTCACAATCAACAATGGTTATGAGTTTGTGCAGACCCAACTCTCCCTTCCAACTGCCTCTTCTAGTGAGACATCAATTCTACCGGGATCTGGCCTCAAATGTATGGAATGAATTAGGCTTGTAAATTCCCAAAATGTGAATTCTTTGCTGCTTGGAATCAGCATTTATAATGAAAAAAAAATTTAGTGTATGCTTATTTTAAATATATCAGTGATTTATTAGGCTCACATGCCAACAGAGATACCTCACCAAAGCGGTCTTGCTATCCAAGTCTATAGCAAGTGGATTCTATTTAAAGCAACAGCTGGAACATGGGACTGAGTAAGAAGCTGGATTGTGGATGATATGCTCTTTCATTTGTAACACAAATATTTGTTTTTAGTGGAGTAGTTCCATATTAATTAGAGATTAAAATGCTGACTTGATTTCCAGAATGCAAACAAGAAATACTCCTCATTCCTGACTTGAAAAGGTTAGGGTGAGAAAAGAGGGAGTGACATTCATACCAGAATAGCTTAGAAATGAGACTGCATCTCTTATGAAACTTGAAGGAGGCTAGGCGCGGTGGCTCACACCTGTAATCCCATCAGGCAGAGGCGGGTGGATCACTTGAGACCAAGAGTTGGAGACGACCAGCCTGGCCAACATGGCAAAACACCATCTCTACTAAAAATACAAAAATTAGCCGGGTGTGGCAGTGGGCACCTGTAATCCCAACTACTCGGGAGACTGAGGCAGAGAATCACTTGAACCTGGGAGCTGGAGGCTGCAGTAAGCCAAGATTGTGCCACTGCACTCCAGAGGTGAGATCGGTCTTCAAAAAAAAAAAAAAAAAAAAAAAATGGTGACACAAATACAAAATCTACTAATCCTTCTCTTTTGGCAGCGATAGCTTTCAGAACTTCTGTTTATTTTTCCCTCATAATTTTACGTTTGTTGCAAGACTTTTTAAAAAAATTGGTTAATTTTTTTAAAATTTTCCTCCCATCCTAGGTAGTGACCCGTCTCCCTTCTCCCATTTGAACAAGGAACAGGCTCTGTGCATCCTTACCTCAGAGGAGGTTTGTAGCAAGGCAGAAAGCAAAAACTGCCTGCAGGACATTTTCCTTCTTGAATTTGGTTTTCCCAAGCTGAAGCCATTAATTAATTTATTAGGTAGTTATAGGGAATCCTGTAAGGGAACTATGAAGAAAGTGGGATGTTCATCAGACTAAAAGATTCCTGGAGACAACAAGGAGGTACAGAAATCTATAGATTCCTCAAGTATCTAGGACTAGAGCCCTTCCCACTAAGTGGACTAATCGTGCCTTAAGGAGGTGATCAAATCTTCAAAGGCTTTGTTTTGTGGCACACCTAGGCACGCAGAGCTCTAGGAAACAGCCTTGCTAGAGACTCCCATGCTTCAAACACCGCAGGGGGAGAAACAGAGCCACTAGGTTTGAAGGGACCACACTGGCCAGGACAATGGATGTTTCAGCAGCCACCAGTGCGGTCTGGTGACTGATGCCCAGAGGGCCTCCCCACCTGCTGGCACTAGAGACACTGGGTTTCCAAACAACTTTCGGGGTGAGGAGGCACTAGGGGAAGTCAAGTGTGCCTGTGAATATATTTCCTTCTTGCTAGGTAGGCAAAGGTAAAGTTGAAATTAAGTTGATTTAAATACATGAAGAAATTCACCATCTCTTGCCACCTAGGTTTGTGGCTTGGGTGTCACACCTATGAACACTGACTATTTGGAGTCCATACTCAGTGGAATTTCTCTCTACATCAAATTAGTTATGTCCACTTGGGAAACATGCTGGAAACCCTGGACTCTAGATTAGTCTTAAAATCTCCAAGTACAGCTGCTTTCACATAGAGGGACATACCATGCTTGCTGCCAGACCATTCTAAGTGGAATCCAACTAGCCACACTGGAAACACCTCTTTAGATTTGAGGACAGGAACATCAGATGGCCCAATATAATTCTTGGTTGCAAGCAGCAGAAGCTAGCCCTGGCTAATTTGATTTAAGCTGGAATGTATTAGAAGGATACTGAATAGTTCACAAGATGGATGGGAAGGCTAGAGAACGAGGATCAGGAAAAAGGCTGGAAACCAAGAGAGAATGGGCACTGAGGAGCACGGCCCAGGTCGTTCCACAGGACAGTCTACCCCTGCCAGCACCTCACTGCTGCCCACAGATGACACTGCCACCACTAGCGGCCTCTGAACTATTTTTCACCCTCTGCTTCCTCCCTTGATATTCAAGGTCCAGAAAGGAGGCTCTGACTGGCTGAGTTTGAGTTCTATGCCATTCCCTGGATGTCCCTGAATAGAGGGAAAGGGTTGGCCGTGAACACAAGGTAGAATACTGTGTCACCCCAAAACTATGATTGGAGGAAGGGAAGCTGAACAAAAAATAAACACACTTAACAAATGTCCACCACATTCCCAACCACTTCAGGAGAAGAAAAGAGCATTAAAGTCTTGAAAACTCCAGCTTTCAGTTAACTACCTTGTAAAGGTACTCACCTATTTCCCAGGATTGAGCCCTATAAAAGTTTTATGCAAGCTCATAATTTCACTCTCAAACGAATTTGTAACCCATGACCCTGATTCCTGCCCAGTACTTGGCCCTGCCCATTGGCTCTGGATTGCTTTCTCTGATTAGATTTCTATAGCAATTCCTCAGGCTCAGGGACCAAAAGACTTGCCAGGCACCTAAGTTTGAACAACCTTTTGCACTTCGTCTCTCACTCTTACCTCCACCCTGAGGCACATGGGTGCTGTTGGCTTCCTGATGAAGTTAAAAGGGAAGATAAACTTAAGGACCACAGATTTAGAAGGCTATTTTCATCTCCCTACTTATAGGCAGAACTACAGTCTCAGAAAAACAGAAGTATGGCCTATTTTTTAAGCTCTTCAGAAGTGGGAAAATACTATTCTCGATACATCCAACAGAAAATAAGACACAAGCTGTGTTTGAAGATTCAGTAGAAAACAGAGAACACTTCATAAAAACAGGGGAAAAAAAAGATGTTCATAGACTGTCTCCAAATCTGCTCAAGTGTACAAGAGGAAGATAAATCCAAAGGATCACGACAATGGTGGGGACACATCACCCCACATCTATGATTGCTCCTTGCTGCTTCTCCAGCTTTGGGTGATGAGTGTGGTGAACAGATGCAGCCTGTGGCCTAGGTCCAGGCAGGAAAGGGGTCTTCTCTTACATCTGGTAGCACTGGAGTAGGATCTGTGCCTCACAAAAGCATCTCCTTTTTTCTAGAGGTTTATCAGGATCCGAGAATGTTAGAGGAGACAAATGCTCTGGAAAGGGAAATACTAGATGAGATCTAAAGGCACATTCAAACCTGCCATTTGTGCAACAGGAAGTGCTACAAAGTCTTAGAAAGTATTTATAAGCCATAAGTGACCACTAAAAGCTGATTAGCTAATTTTCTTTTAAAAGGAAAATGTTGGGGAATTTTAAGTAAAGGCAAAATCCTTCCGATGCTTCTTGTTTTAACTTTCCTTAGCTTTTTCACTTAGCTTCATCTGTATTTAAGGGTCTCACGTTGTTAGTTCAGCCAAAGGAAGTACAAAATCCTCCTAGGTTCTACCACTGTCGGCCATCCCCAGCCTGTGTGTAACTGAACATGCCCATTAGCAGGATCTTGGGAGCCACAGTATGAGTGCCCTCAAAGTTGGCCAGTGGCCAGCAATAAACAGGTTCTGGCTGGTCATACCTGAGGTTTGGAAAGCTACTTTGTACCCAACCCTGAGGAGCGGTGTGGAGCCAGGACAAGAACAGGCAAGCTCTTGCAGAATTCTGTGCCTGTGTGGGGTGAGCCTGCTCCACGTTATGCTCTTAAATGGGAAACCTGGGGCAAAGGTAAGACATCCCAAAGGAAAATAGAGTGAAATTTTAAATTCTGAGGGCTCCTCTGCACTGCAGAAGCCGACATCCCCTCCCCTGTCCCCTCCCTCATGGCCAATCACTCTGCTAAGGTGTTTCTGCCTCATTTAGTGCAAGCATATTAAAATAGAAGAGGAAAGTGAAAGTACGCATGTCTCTTTTTCCATCAGAGGTGAAGCTAAAGTATACAGCATTTGTAAATATTATATACAATATAAATAAAGTATATAATATTTAAGTTCCTTACAACATTTTCCTGAATATGATTGACAACAGCTACAGAACTTGGAATGGGGATTTTGTGTGACTCACATTTTTTTCTTTCCGTTTCTTAACTGTCACACTCACTCCATAATAAAAGGCTTTCAGGCGTATTATTACATCAAGAACACTAACAGTTCTCAGGGGACCTCCCTACCCCAAGGAGTTCTCACTCTCTCTCCCATAGAAGATACAACATTCTCAAAGAGTGAGTCAACTTATCAGGTTAGTCAAAGTATAAATTACTCAGCCATCAATCTTCACATCAATAAAACCTGTGTAAGTTGGCGTAGATTTACTATATTAGACCAAGAGGCACATCTGAAGGCAAACCTTCAGCTGGTCAGAAATTCCCAGGGTGAGTTTTCCAAGCAGGACTGAGACCTTAGCGCTTCCATGACTTTTGGTATAAGCTGTTGACTCTGTCTAAAAAAAAGAAAAGAAAAGAAAAGAAATGTAACGTATGGGGTCCACAAAAGTTAGGTGCATCATATATTTTAATTTATAAGGATCCTCCCAAACTCCTTTCACACTCAGGCGGTGACCCAGCCTTCTGCTTCATTGAGAAAAAAGAGGGCATCAGGATAACTCTCTCACCTTTTTTCTACCTCCCAACTTACATTTTTTCCTTTTTCCTTTTTTTTTTTTTTTTTACGAGACAGAGTCTCACCACTCTGGAGTTTAGTGACACAGTCTTGGCTCACTGGCTCACTGCAGCCTCAACCTCCTGGGCTCAAGTGACCCTACCATGTCAGCTTCCCAGGTAGCTGGGACTACAGGCATACACCACCATGCCCAGCTAATTTTTTTTTTTTTTTTTTTTTGAGATGGAGTCTTGCTCTGTCGCTCAGGCTGGAGTGCAGTGGTGCGATCTTGGCTCACTGCAACCTCCACCTCCCAGGATCAAGCAATTCTCCTGCCTCAGCCTCTCGAGTAACTGGGATTACAGGTGCCTGTCACCATGCACAGCTAATTGTTGTATTTTTAGTAGAGACAGGGTTTCACCATCTTGGTCAGGCTGTTTTCGAACTCCTGACCTCAGGTGATCTACCCGCTTTGGCCTCCCAAAGTGCTGGGATTACAGGCATGAGCCACCGCATCCAGCCCAGCTTATATTTTCACTTGCATTCTTTATTCCAGCTGAAGGAATGTGTACCCTCCTCCTAGACTCACCACTGCTCTCTTGATGCTATCCCCATCTCCCTGAAACCTCAAGCCATCAATAGGCCCCACTCTCTTCTTTCTTAGCTCTTTCCCTTGTTACTAATCCCCCTCTTCCTTTTCTGCCTAAGAAACACGGTCAGCACTCCATCATGAAAAACTGCTCAGACTACTCACCTTCTCACTGCCAATCTCCCTGAGCAGCTATTCGTGCCTCAATCCAACCCACTGGAGTGTGGCTTTCAGTTGCTCCACTCCACAAAGTTGCCTTTTTTTTTTTTTTTTTTGAGATGGAGTCTCGCTGTGTCACCCAAGCTGGAGAACAGTGGTGCGATCTCGACTCACTGAAACCTCCACCTCCCAGGTTCGAGCGATTCTCCTGCCTCAGCCTCCCAAGTAGCTAGGATTACGCGCCTAACACCATGCCCCACTAATTTTTGTATTTTAATAGAGATGGTGTTTCACCACGTTGGCCAGGCTGGTCTTGAACTCCTGACTTCAAGTGATCTTCCCACCTCAGACTCCCAAAGTGCTGGAATTATAGGCGTGAGCCGCCACACCCAGCCTCGCAAAATTGCTTTTTGAAGCCAGTGACTGCTTGATGGCCAGACTCTTATCTCAACCTTGGCCTTGACTTCCAAAACAGCACTCTTCCCCAAATCTCCTGTTTCTATGACCACTCACATAGTCTTTCTCTACCCAGCCCTTAATCTTTTTCAACTTATGCTTCCTCCTTTGGATGTTGCATCTATTCTCACAGTTTCACATGTTACTTATAAGCTGGTAATTCCAAATATCTATCTCTAGCCCCGAACTCTCTTCTGAGTCCCAGACCATTTCCAAGTGCATTTTGGCCATATCCACCTGGGTGTCCCAGAGGCCCTTTAAATAAAGAACTCTAAATCCAAACTCATCCACTGTCTCGTCTCATCTCTAACCCCTCACTCTCTACCCCCAGAAAATGCCTGCATTTTAACTACCTAAAAGTTATTTTCAAACATCAGAAATTCTATAATCACAAAAAGACTGCAGTTATAGTATATAACCCAAAGATACAGAGTAATACAGGGAGAATCTGTGATACCCATGAAAACAAAACAAGCAAAAACACTCAAGAATAACCTAAAGATTATTTACTAGAGAAACGCCAAAGGAGTAAAGAAAAACTTGTTATAATAGGGAAGTGAAATGGTATCTTAGAGACAACTGGTGAAGACCAGACATGCCTAACAATTAAGAAATAATTAACTGATGGTATTTGCTTGGATTTAATTTGCTTACGTTTACCATTTCCAATTGAAAAGATCAAAGGATGTCATTATCTTGAATATGGTATTGTTGTTGAAAAGTGGATTTGCCTGTTGGATCTGCCCAACACAGCAGGAAAGTGTACATCCAGAAAAGAACATGTGATTTGCAGCTTTCTATGCTCATTTATGGCAAGGACCTTACCAAAGGCAGACACCACAGTGAGCAAGCGCTAGAGGTAACAGGAAAAAGAGCCAGGAGGACAAGATGTTTGTTAAGAAGCTTCACATGGCCAGGCACGGTGGCTCATACCTGTAATCCCAACACTTTGGGAGGTCGAGGCAGGAGGATTGTTTGAGCCCAGGAGTTTGAGATCAGCCTGGGCAACACAGCAAGACCTCATTTCTATTCTACCAAAAGAAAAGTAAATTATTTTTTTAAAAAGAACCTTCACTCATTTCATGTGCTAAACAAAATTACACACATCACAAATAATGGTCACTTTCCACAAGTGACTCCAAGATAGAAGATAACTGAATTATAATCAATATTCTGCAGTTCCTGGCTCTAATGTATGTATTATTCACTGATCTTTGGCAAATGACTTAAGTTTTCTAAGGCTATTTGCAGGTCTAAAAAAGGACTGTCTCACAGTTAAAAATCACTTGACAAAATCAAGCTCAAGAGAGATGGCTAAATGTTTGAAATCTCCAGTCCTGCCAACTGACTTGTAGAATATTCAAATATAACTTCCCAGTTGCCAAAAATTGGAATAATGTTAGCTTACATTTCTAGGAAATGTCAGATGAGGCAATTTGGAAAATCCACCTGCTGTGCCTAAGCTTGAATCGAACACAATAAATGGTCCATTTTTCTCTGGAATTTGAGTTCTACTGAATTAATCTTTTTTAAGATGGAAACCTGAAAGTAAACATAATGAATCACTCTTCCCACCATGCCTGCTTGTCTTGGTGCTAGCAGCAGTTCCCTGCTTTCTTTGTAACACGGCTCTAGCAAGGAGCCGAGCATCTGAAGCAAAGTGTGATCAACAGATGCTCGTTTCCATAATTGGCACTTTTCCAATAACCAACCCCAAATTTAATTAGCCACTTATCTGAAGCAGAAAAGGATTTCTAAAGCATTCTAGTAATCTGTGCTATTTCTCTCCACTGGTTCATGCCCCAGCCCCACAGGCCTCTTCACTCACAAGTCTTTGAAGGACGCATGTCAAGCACAGGATGTGTGCTTCTTCCTACTGTAAACAAGCAAGTCTCTAAAATATTCATGAGATTTTCTACTAGGGAAAAAGAATAATATTCCACTGAAGACCACATATGATACAGGGAAGGATGCTGGAAATAAAGCTCCATACATAACTCAGTACTAGTAGGTCAGCATGTTAACTAGGTTAATTCACAACTGTCCTATCACCAACTACCTAGCACGAGGCTCTCACCAACCTGCAGCCGGATCCCAGGTGGTCCCAGTGGCTGCATTCATTGCATACAACCTGAGCAATACTCTCACTCCACTCTTCACTCTGTGACCTTGTATTCTGTGAATTCTGCCCAGTTGCAAACCTCTTGGTACAAAGGAACTCTCTGCGTTTAGTCCTCTTGACAACTACCCACTATAAAATGGAGTTTCCAGGAACTCATGTGATCATGAGACTCTGCAGTCACTTCAGGGGGTCTTGTTGGCTGGCTCAGGGGGGCTGGTGTCAAGCCCAACCAGAAGGTACATTTGCCCATGGGGTGTTGGCAGATGGTTGGGAAGTTAGGCAGAGCATTACCTGCTGTGGATATGTCCTTGCTCCTGCTCAGCATCCTCTGCCCTGTCTTTGGGAGCAGAACTCCTCTGGGTGGTGGTGAGCCAGTCCCATGTGGTTTAGCTAGCTGATCCTGCCCAGTGCACCCCAATCCCACCAAGGCCACAGTGAGTGGGAGAAGGTTGGACCTGTGACCCAGGTTAGACCAGACGCCTCTTTGAAAGCTACTGGAGTTCTCAGAAAAAGCTTTTTCCCGGGTCACTGAGTCTTGCTCACTACTTGAGAGAACCTACCAGGAGAAAGGGGGCAGGGGAAGGAGGGCTTCCCTGACCACACCATCTGAGTCCTGAATCCAGCCCTACCTAGAGCCAAGATTAGCCTGAATTTCACTTACGTGAGCTAAGCAAGTCCCATTTTTGCTTAAGCTACAGAGGATGTGGTTCTTTCTCTGAAAGTTTCCCCCCCACTAATAAACACCTAACCTCATCCCCTCCCTAGTTGTTATCCAAGTTATTTAGATGATTATCTTCCTTCCTTGTGTGGTTTTTGCCTAAAATTCTCCATGTCCTCCCAGTCATTCCTGACCCCTCTAGCCCTTTGAACTGAGGTCAAAGTTTAACTCTTAAAGGGACACTTCTCATATTAACCCACAGTTTCCAAAGCCCTAGAGTCTTCAATGTGTGTACATATGAATACTTTCTCATAATCATATGCTAAGTGCTATTCCTTAGTCTAGTCTCATTCCTGCTGTTCTGTAACCAAAAGGCAAAAAAAAAAAAAAAAAAAAAAAAAAAACTTGCTGAAAGAAGTGAGATTTCTCATTTTACAGTGTCTTACTGATTTAAAAAAGAAAAAGGGGGCCACTCAATGTGAGATAAAGCAAAGATCCAAGATGTGTGTATGTGTTTTTTAACAAATGGCAGTATGCATTTGGATGCTTATTGTGTGCCAGGCAGTGTGCTAAGCACGTTGTGCACATTTTCTTTTCTTTTCTTTTCTTTTCTTTTCTTTTCTTTTCTCTTGAGACAAGTCTTGTTCTGTTGCCCAGGCTGGAGTGCAGTGGCATGATCTTGGCTCACTGCAATTTCTGCCTCCTGGGTTCCAGCAATTCTTCTGCTTCAGGCTCTCAAGTGGCTGGGATTACAGGCACCCATGACAACGCCTGGCTAATTTTTGTATTTTAGTAGAAATGAGTTTCACCATGTTGGCCAGGCTGGCCTGGAACTCCTGACCTCAAGTGATCTGCCCACCTCAGTCTCCCAAAGTGCTGGGATTATAGGCATGAGCCGCTGCACCCAGCCACATTTTTTCATTAACCTTTCCAAACTCTGTGCTAGGTACCATTATTCTAAACTTTTTTTTAAAAAACTCATACTAAGGCTTTCAGAGATTATGGAATCTGCTCAAGGTCACACAGTTGGTAAATGCAGGAGCTGGACTGAGTCCAGAGGCCACTCTTACCATCCCCCACTCCTGCCCACAGACCAGGCAGTGGCCTTCTTAGAACACCCAGTGAGGCTTTCCTTGGAGTTACCCTGCATATGAAACTCAGTACTAGCAGGTCAGCACTTTAACTGGGTTAACTCCTCACTCTTCTACCATGACCCACCCAGCATAGGACTCCTTCCACCCAGCAGCTGGACAGGTCCCAGGTGGTCCCAGTGTCTGCGTTTATTAAACACTGCCATTTCAGTATTAAATTAGTCATTTTATTAATAGTATTAATATCCATTAATTAATTAATTAATTTTTTTTTTGAGACAGAGTCTCACTTTGTCGCCCAGGCTAGAGTGCAGTGGCTCAAACTTGGCTCACTGCAACCTCCACCTCCCAGATTCAAACGATTCTTGTGCTTCAGTTGGGCGCCACCACGCCGGACTAGTTTTTGTATTTTTAGTAGAGACAGGGTCTCACCATGTTGGCCAGGCTTGTCTTGAACTCCTGACCTCAGGTGATCCACTCACCTCGACCTCCCAAAGTGCTGGGATTACAGGCATGAGCCACCGTGCCTGGCCTAATATCCATTTTAGACATAAATGAAATGTGCTTGGTTATTTTGTTTCCTGGTTCACAGCAATTCTAAGGGAATAAAAACTTAGAAGTGACTGTGAGATAGGTGCTGTCCCTAGAAAACAGTGATAAATGACTAGTAGAATTAGAAGGAGCCTGAAAATCTGTTAAAGCAAGATGTGGGAACTCGAGACATGCCCAAGTTCACCCTTCTCATGACCCTTCCTTCACTGCCTGATTCACACAGAGGCCTCAGAGCAAGCAGCCCTGTTTCTGTGGATTCTGGATGGCATCATCACCAGGCAGGTCCTTCAGGGTGCTAGGGGCAGCATGCAGCCTGATAGAGTTGGCAAATGTGAATCTACTAGAAGATTGACATAGAGATCCAGTAGGTATTCTTTTTATTAATATTCCATCATCATACTGTCTTGACAAATATCTACATTTATTTTGGGTCTTCCCTAGGTGGTAGCTAATAAACCTGACTAGTAAATCATGTCTAATAAATAGGACTTCATAATGTGTTACATAGCACTTGATGCTCAAATGCAAATGTCCTGGTTTTTTGGAGTTTTGTTGTTGTTGTTGTTGTTGTTGTTGTTTTTAAGAGACAGTGTCTTTACTCTGTCACCCAGGCTGAGCTGGAATGCAGGGGCCGACCATGGCTCACTGCATCCTTGAGTGCCTGGGCTCAAGTGATCTTCCCACCTCAGCCTCCCAAGTAGCTGGGATTACAGGCACTAGCCACTGGGCCCAGCTGTATTAGTTTATTTTCACACTGCTGATAAAGACATACCTGAGACTGGGCAATTTACAAAAGAAAAAGGTTTATTGGACTTACAGTTTCATGTGGCTGGGGAGGCCTGAGGAAGGCAAGGAGGAGCAAGTCACATCTTACATGGATGGCAGCAGGCAAAGAGAGAGAACTTGTGCAGGGGAACTCCTCTCTATAAAACTATCAGATCTCATGAGACTTACTCATCACTATCATGAGAACAGCACAGGAAAGGCTTGCCCCCATGTTTCAATTATCTCCCACCAGGTCCCTTCCACAACACATGGGAATTCAAGATGAGATTTCAGTGGGGACACAGCCAAACCATATATCCAGCTGATGCTCAAATGTTTTTATTGATGCTCAAATAATACATTTTAGCTCTTTCTGTGATGAACCAGTTGTATATCCTTATTTTAAACACTGTCTCGTTTGTAAACGTTTTGCTTTAGGTGTTATGCCAGAGGAATGATTCCCTGGAACAAAAATGTTTTATTTGTAGAAAGGTATCACAGTCTCTTCATCAGCATCTGATACTTTTATTTATGCACAAATACAAGCAGGTTAGAATTTGAATAAGACTAGGGATAGCATTTTTGAAACAGGCACACTGACTTGGGCAAGAGGTGAGAAAAAGTGAAGGAGAGAGAAAAATCTATATCAAAAGTAGGCATTACCAAAAGAAGCAGCTGAAAGTTGAAAACATTTGTCTCAGAAGAGAAGGAAATCTCCCCATATTGCCCCCCTCCATTTCTACTCCACAGGAGTGAAAGGGTGATATTTTTGGATCAAACTTTTGTAGAAGCGTGGCAGCCAGCCTCTAGGAGGGCCCCTAAGATGACTTTTATCTGGTGGCCTTCATGCTCTTGTGTAGACTCCTCCCACAGGAAATAGGCCTGACCTGTGTAACTGATATGATATTGTGGAAATGATGAAGTGTGACTTCTAAGACTAGTTCATAAAAGACATTGCAGTTTCTGCCCTTGGATCTGTCTTGGATCATTTGATCTGAGGGAAGCCAGTTGACATGTCATGAAGACATACAAGCAACCCCATGAAGAGGCCCACATGGTGAGGAACTGAGACCTCCTGCCAACATCCAGCAGCAACTTCCCAACAGTGAGAGTGAACCACTTAGGAATCGGATCCTTCAGCTCCAGTCAAGCCTTCAGATGTCTGTAACCCTGGCCAACATCTTGACTGCAACTTCATGAAAGACCCTGAGGGAGCACCAAACCACCTAAGATTGCCCCAAATTCTTGACCCACAATAACAAATGTTCATCACTGCCTGGGTATGGTGGCTTGCACCTGCAATCCCAGTAATTTGGGAGGCCAAGGTGGGCAAATCACTTGAGGCCAGGAGTTCGAAACCAGCCTGGCCAACATGGTGAAACCCTTTCTCTACAAAAAAAAAAAAAAAAAAAAAAAAAAAAAAAAAAAAAAAAAAAAAATTAGTCATGTGTGGTGCCAAACCTATAATACCAGCTACTTGGGAGGCTGAGGTGAGAGAATTGCTTGAACCCAGGAGGTAGAGGTTACAATGCACTGAGATAGCACCACTGCACTTCAGCCTGGGTGACAGAGTGAGACCCTGTCTCAAAAAAAAATAAATAAATAAAATATGTTAATATTTTCACATCATTTCTGGAATCTTTAACCAATACCAAAATTCAAGACTATGGACAAGATGATCGGTCATAAGGCCAGTTTGTATAACCATAGGATGCAAGAACCAAACTTCTTCAGATCTTATTCTAACACACAGTTACTTAAGTCCAAAGAGGACAATGAAATGAGGACTTTCTCATTCAATCTGTCAGTCCTATATGTAATGTTTTAGGTTTGCTTCAGCCTAGCCCAGAATGCAATCTTGTAAAGATTGTATGTGTGTTGACGGTATACATACATGCTTGTATGTCCATGTATTGAAGGGAAGAGATTAGGGTTTTAAAGTATAAAGCTAATATGTTTATTAAGGAAAATTAAAACATAAGTAGAAGAAAATAAAAAAGCATAAGTTATAAAAGGCAAAAAACTAACAGAACTTCAGTTCACATTGTCATTTACTTCCTTCCCATTAATCTTTCAAAACACTTGTTTTGTAAGTACGAGAAGTTCTTGACAATGATGAAGAATGAATCAGTGGTCAAACCTAGCCTTAGCAATCCTAGCAAAAGTTCCTTGACTACGTTTTTTCTTTAAAGATTCATTCTCAGAGATACAGAAACAACAGCTATAAAAATGCATGTACATATAAATATGTATTAAGTGAGCTTTTGTAAAATATTTAACAAGCATTTTTCAGTACTTCCTGTGTGCACCACACCAGAGCAGCTGTTTCCGGGAATCCTAAAGAAGATTGTTTCCACCCTTCAAATGTAAATCATATTTTATACGGCTACTCAGCTAACATCAAAACTCATTTGTTTTATCGTAAGTGGCCGTTTTTTAAATAATTTGATATAATTGATGATTTTCTAAAAATTTAGATCCTCCAATATTCTATGATCCTTACAGACACTGAACAGAATCTGTATTCATTTTTTAAAATCTCAGTATTTCTAGTTTTCACCTCATTGATGGAAGTAGGAAATACCAAGCTAGCTAAAATAGAATTAGGTCAGATCCCTGTCTTCAGCTAATCATGAGAAAAACTATGATTAGTTGAGGGTCTACTTTGTACCTAGGATTTTACATAGATTATATTTAATCCTCACAACAGCCTTGAAGGTAATATTACCCCCATTTTACAAACGAAGAAAATGAGGTTCAGAAAGATTAAGTCACTTTTCTGCAATCACCTACCTCCTAAGTCCTAGAATCTGGATTGGAAGCTCAGTCTATAACTCCAAAGCCTTTTTTCTTCTCACAGCACCATCCTATTTACTAAACAGGGCTCTTACTTTCCACTTGATTTCCCAGGCCTCCTCTTACCCACACAGAAATAGCTTTACATATCTTTGTTTTTTCACCAGGAAATGGAAATATCTCTTCAAGGGTGACTGGCTGAGGTGAGTGGGAAGGGGTTGGGAATATGAAGGGAATGACCGACATGGCTGCTGGACCTCAGCCTCTATGTTACAGGCAGAGGTGGAAACCAAGCACTTTGCCCAGAACTTTTGTTAGAAGTCATATCTTCTAGAGAAAAGTTTTACTCATTCACAAGAGCTAAAATATTCATGGAACACACCACACCAGATAGAGTAACTTTATCCTATTATTTAATCTTGTTCATTTCTTTCTGAAGGCTTATTTCCTGGGCCAGTAATTTTTATTCACTTACAGAGTCACCAGTCGTTTTATTCCTAACAAAACCTTTCTGCTTCTTGGTGCTCAATACGTTACCCTTCCTTCTCCATAGTTGGAATGGGAGGTCAAACATTCTTACTCTGAAAGGGTATCATTCGCTATTCAGATTCAACTGGCAGTCACAGAGCACCCATGTATCAGACACAGTGCTTGGAGACCTCAGGTACCTTATCTCTTGAATGGAAGCTCCTGTCTGGTAGATACTGAAGTTCAAGCTTAGAGTTCCTCCTTTACACACAAGTTATCCAGTCAGTGATTTATTTTAACGGTTTTTTCTTTTCTCTTTATTTTTTATTTTTTATTTTTTTGAGACGGACTCTCACTCTGTTGCCCAGGCTGGAGTCCAGTGGTGCCATCTCAGCTCACTGCAGCCTCTGCCTCCCAGGTTCAAGCGATTCTCATGCTTCAGCCTCCTGAGTAGCTGGGATTACAGGAGTACACCACCATGCCTGGCTAATTTTTGTATTTTTAGTAGAGATGGGGTTTCATCATATGAATTAGTCTGTTTTCAAACTACTGATAAAACATACCCGAGACTGGGCAATTTACAAAAGAAAGAGGTTTAATTGGACTTAGAGTTCCACGTGACTGGTGAAGCCTCACAATCATGGCAGAAGGCAAGGAGGAGCAAGTCATGTCTTACATGGATGGCAGCAGGCAAAGAGAGAAAATTTGCACAGGGGATTTCCTCTTTTTTTTTTTTGAGACAGAGTTTTACACTTGTCGCCCAAGCTGGAGTGCAGTGGTGTGCTCTCAGCTCACTGCAACCTCCACCTCCTGGGTTCAAGCAATTCTCATGCCTCAGCCCCCTGAGTAGCTGGGATTACAGGCACCTGCCACCATTCCTGGCTAATTTTTGTATTTTTAGTAGAGACAGGGTTTCGCCATGTTGGCCAGGCTGGTCTTGAACTCCTGACCTCAAGCGATCCGCCCACCTTGGCCTCCCAAAGTGCTGAGATTACAGGCCTGAGCCACCATGCCCAGCCATGGAACCCCTCTTTTTAAAACTATCAGATCTCAGCCGGGCATGGTGGCTCATGCCTGTAATCCCAACACTTTGGGAGGCCGAGGCGGGCAGATCACAAGGTCAGGAGATCGAGACCACCCTGGCCAACATGGTGAAACCCCATCTCTACTAAAAAAATACAAAAAAAAAAGTCAGGTGTGGTGGCGGGTGCCTGTAGTCCCAGCTATTTTGGAGGCTGAGGCAGGAGAATGGCATGAACCTGGGAGGCAGAGCTTGCAGCAAGCCAAGATGGCGCCAGCGCACTTCAGCCTGGGTGACAGAGTGAGACTCCTCAAAAAAAAAAAAGCCTATCAGATCTCATGAGACTTACTCACTATCATGAGAACAGCACCAGAAAGATTTGCCCCATGATTCAATTAACTCCCACTGGGTCCCTTCGCCAACACATGGGAATTCAAGATGACATTTGGGTGGGGATACAGCCAAATCATATCATTCCACCCTGGCCACTCCCAGATCTTATGTCCTTACATTTCAAAACCAATCATGCATTTTCAACAGTCCCCCAAAGTCTTACTTCAGCATTGACTCAAAAGTCCACAGTCCAGGCCAGGCATGGTGGCTCACACATGGTGGCTCCCAGCACTTTTGGAAGCCGAAGCAGGTGGATCACCCGAGGTCAGGAGGTCAAGACCAACCTTGCCAACATGGTGAAACCCCATCTCTACTAAAAATACAAAAATTAGCTAGGTGTGATGGCACGTGCCTGTAATCCCAGCTACTTAGGAGGCTGAGGCAGGAGAACTGCTTAGACCTAGGAGGCAGAGGGTGCAGGGAGCTGAGAATATACCACTGCACTCCAGCTTGGGTGACAGAGGAAGACTCTGTCTCAAAAAAAAAAAAAAAAAAAAAAAGTCCACAGTCCAAAGTCTCATCTGAGAAAAGGCAAATCCCTTCTACCTATGAGCCTGTAAAATCAAAACCAGGTTAGTTACTTCCTAGATACAATGGGGGTACAGGCATTAGGTAAATACAGCCATTCCAAATGGGAGAAATTGTCCAAAACAAAGGGGCTACAGGCCCTATACAAGTCCAAAATCCAGCAGGGCAGTCAAATCTTAAAGTTCCAAAATGATCTCCTTTGACTTCATGTCTCACATCCAGGTCATGCTGATGCAAGAGGTGAGTTCCATGGTCTTGGAAAGTTCCAACCCTGTGGCTTTGCAGGGTACAGCCTCCCTCCTGGCTGCTTTCATGGACTGGCATTGAGCATACGTGGTTTTTTCCAGGTGCACAGTGAAAGCTATCAGTGCATCTACCATTCTGGTGTTTGGAGGACGGTGGCCCTCTTTTCACAGCTCCACTACATGGTGCCCCAGTAGGAACTCTGTGTGGGGGCTCTGACCCCACATTTCGCTTCTGCACTACCCTAGCAGAGGTTCTTCATGAGAGCCCTGCCCCTGCAGCAAACTTCTGCCTGGACAGCCAGGTGTTTCCATATATCTTCTGAAATCTAGGCAGAGGTTCCCAAACCTCAATTCTTGACTTTTCAGCACCAAGTGGAAGTGCCTAGGTTTGAGGCTTGCACCCTCTGAAGCCATGGATAGAGCTCTACACTGGCCACTTTCGGCCATGGCTGGAGTGGCTGGGATGCAGGGCACCAAGTCCCTAGGCTGCACACAGCATGGGGACCCTGGGGCTGGCCCACAAAACCACTTTTTCCTCTTAGGTATCCAGGCCTGTGATGGGAGGGTTGCAGTGAAGGCCTCTGACATGCCCTGGAGACATTTTTCCCATTGTCTTGGGGATTAACATTGTTAAACTTCTTATTACGTACACAAAGTTCTGCAGCTGGATTGAATTTCTCCTCAGAAAAATGGAATTTTCTTTTCTATCACATTGTCAGGCCACAGATTTTCCAAACTCTGCTTCCTTCTAAAACTGAATGCCTTTAACAGCACCTAAGTCACCTCTTGAATCCTTTGCTGCTTAGAAATTTCTTCTGTCAGATACCCTAAGTCATCTTGCTCAAGTTCAAAGTTCCACAGACCTCTAGGGCAGGGACAAAATGCTGCCAGTCTCTTTGCTAAAACATAACAAGAGTCACCTTTGCTCCAATTCCCAACAACTTCCTTATCTCCATCTGAGACCATCTCAGCCTGAACCTTACAGTTCATATCACTACCAACACTTTTGTCAAAGCCATTCAACAAGTCTCTAGGAAGTTCCAAACTTTCCCACATTTTCCTGCCTTCTTCTGAGTTCTCCAAACAGTTCCAACCTCTGCCTATTACCCAGTTCCAAAGTTGCGTCCACATTTTCAGGTAACTTTTCAGCAGTGCCCCACTCTAATGGTACCAATTTACTATATTAGTCCATTTTCATGCTGCTGATAAAGACATACCTGAGACTGTGCAATTTACAAAAGAAAGAGGTTTAATTGTACTCACAGTTCCATGCAACTGGGAAAGCCTCACAATCATGGCAGAAGGCAAGGAGGAGCGAGTCACATCTTACATGGATGGCAGCAGGCAAAGAGAGAACTTGTGCAGGGGAACTCCTCTTTTTAAAAAAACCATCAGATCTCATGAGACTTACTCACTATCATGAGAACAGTATAGGAAAGACTTTCCCCATGATTCAATTATCTCCCACCGGGTCCCTCCCACAACACGTGGCAATTCAAGATGAGATGTGGGTGGGGACACTGCCAAACCAGATCACCATGTTAGCCAGACTGGTCTCAAACTCCTGACCTCAAGTGATCTGCCCACCTAGGCCTCCCAAAGTGCTGGGATTATAGGTGCGAGCCATCGTACCTGGCCCCAGGAGTAGTTGAGGTTATTTTGTTTTGTTTTGTTTTTTGAGATGGAGATTTGCTCTTGTTGCCCAGGCTGGAGTACAATGGTGCCACCTTGGCTCACTGAAACCTCTGCCTCCCAGGTACAAGCAATTCTCCTGTCTCAGCCTCCCAAGTAGCTCAGATTACAGGCATGCACCACCACACCTGACTTTTTTTTTTTTTTTTTTTTTTTTAGTAGAGAGGGTGTTTCACCTTGTTAATCAGGCTGGTCATGAACTCCTGACCTCAGGTGATCCACCCACCCCAGTCTCCCAAAGTGCTGGGATTACAGGCGTTTGCCACCACACCTGGCCTACAGCAGTAGTTTTGAACACCAACTAGACTAATAATTATCAGCACAGTTGGTCAACAGCCACTCTGCCGGTCTGGCTAGGTCCAGGAAATAAATGAAGGTAATCACTAATGCTTGTCATGATAGCTAACCTCACAGAGTGCTTATTGTAGGCCAGACACAGTTCAAAGTGCTTTACATATAGTCACTCATTTAATCTAACAGCCCAGCTGGGTACAGTGGCTCACACATGTAATCCCAAAATTTTGGGAGGCTGAGGCGGGAGGATCACTTGAGGCCATAAATTTGAGACCAGCCTGCAACATAGTGAGTGAGATCCCATCTCTATCTAAAAAAATAAGAAAAAAAAAATCTAACAGCCATCCTTATTTTACAGATGGAGAAACTGAGGCACAGAGAGGTTAAGAAACTTGCCTAACCTCAAACTGTTTTTGTGTGTGTGTGTGAGATGGAGTCTTGCTGTTTACCCAGGCTGGAGTACAGTGGCATGATCTCAGCTCACTGCAACCTCCACCTCCCAGGTTCAAGAGATTCTCCTGCTTCAGCCTCCCTAGTAGCTGGGACTACAGATGCCTGCCACCACATCCGGTTAATTTTTGTATTTTTAGTAGAGATGGGGGTTTTACCATGTTGGCCAGGCTGGTCTTGAACTCCTGACCTCAAGTGATCCTCCTGCTTTGACCTCCCGAAGTGCTGGGATTACAAGCCTGAGCCACCACACCCACCCGTTCCTCGCACTGCTTTTAGAGTCAAGAATTGAACACAGGCAGTTGGGCTCTAAAGCTCATATTCTTAAACACTGTGCTATATTGGCTCTCACATGTTTAGGTTAATAGTGGCCCAGGAATATTGTTCAAAAGGCAAACAAATGGTTCCCTCTAAATGCCAACCCTGCCAAAAATCATTTATGTAGCTACATTTACCTCTCATAATCTTCAGCGAAAAAAAAATAGTTAAAATGAGATGCTTTAAGTGTTCTGTAATTCTGAGCAGTTTGCATTCATTACTAAGCAGAATGTAACTGCTGACTCTGCAGTTTAGAAGAATCACATTGAAGTTGAAGTGGTAGTAATTGAAAATTCACAAGGTTGGAGAGACTTGAAAAGCCAGACCTGTTACTAGCATTCAATGAAATAAAGTATTTAGTAGACCACAGTAGTAAGTATTGCAAGAATAAATCTCAATAAATCATCAGATTCCAGGAACATTTTAGGACTGAGAATTTGTTAAATACTGTATTCTATATAAGAAGTAATGGCTATGCCTGGAAATGAGTCCCTTAAGTTGACAAAATAGGTTTAAAGTTTTTTTAATGTCTATTTTTTAAAAATGTACACCCAGGGCTGATAAGTAATCTGAACAAAATAATTAAAACTTTCAAAACTTTTTTCAACACATGATAGTAATAAAGACACAACCCGAACAGACTTGCTATATACCGATAAAAATAAATATTAACTTTATAATTATCATACATTAAAGCAGTATGACAATGGTTGTTGTATAAAAGTAAAGAATACGCCATGGCCGGGCGCGGTGGCTCATGCCTGTAATCCCAGCACTTTGGGAGGCCAAGGCGGGCGGATCACGAGGTCAGGAGATCGAGACCATCCTGGCTAACACGGTGAAACCCCGTCTCTACTAAAAATGCAAAAAATTAGCCGGGCGTGGCGGTGGGCGCCTGTAGTCCCAGCCAATTGGGAGGCTGAGGCAGGAGAATGGCGGGAACCTGGGAAGTGGAGCTTGCAGTGAGCCGAGATCACGCCACTGCACTCCAGGCTGGGCGACTGAGCAAGACTCTGTCTCAAAAAAAAAACAAAACAAAACAATATGCCTCATACCCATTAGGATGGCTACTATCAAAAACTGAAAAATCACAAGTGTTGACGAGGATGTGGAGAAACTGGAACCCCTGTACTCTGTTGCTAGGAATGCAAAATGGAACAGCTGCTATGGAAAACAGTACGGAGATTCCTCAAAAAATTAACAATAGAATTACCATATGATCCAGTAGTTTATATGTCAAATGACTGGGCTAGGGCCGGGTGCAGTGACTCACCCCTGTAATCCCAGCACTTTGGGAGGCTGAGGCAGGAGGATCACTTGAGCCTGGGAGTTTGAGACCAGTCTGAGGAACATGGTGAAACCCCATCACCACAAAAAAATACAAAACTCAGGCAGGCGCCTGTAGTCCTAGCTACTTGGGAGGCTGAGGCAGGAGGATTGTTTGAGTCTGGGAGGTGGAGGAGGCAGTGAGCCAAGATTACACCACTGCACTTTAGCCTGGGTGACAGTGAGACTCTCTCAAAAAAAAAAAAAAAAAGACTGGGCTAAAGGATGTCCAGATAGCTGATAAAACATTATTATCCAATCTGTTGAGGGCCTGAAGCAAACAAAAAGATAGAGAAAGGGTGAATTTGCTCTCTATTTGAGCTGGGACATCCATCTTCTCCTGCTCTCAATCAGAGCTCCTGGTTCTCAGGCCTTCAGACTCAGACTAGGACTTATACCATTGCCTCCCACGGTTCTGAGGCCTAGGATGACATCACCAGTTTTCCTGGGCCTTCAGTTTGCAGACAGCAGATCATGGGACTTCTCAGCCTCCATAAATGCATGAGCCAATTCCTTATAAGAAATGTCTTTTTCTATCTCTTTCTATGTATTTTATTGGTTCCATTTCTCTGGAGAACCATAACTGATGGACCCATGTTCTTAGTAATACTTTTCACAATAGCCAAGAGGTGAAAGCAACCCAAATGTCCATCAATGGATGAACGAATGTTTTAAATGTGTTATATGCATACAATGGAATATTATACAGCTTTAAAGGAAGGACATTCTGTCATGTGCTACAACATGAACAAACCTTGAGGACATTATCCTAAGTGAAATCAGCCAGTCACAAAAGACAAACACTGTACGGTTCCACTTATATGAAGTGTCTAAAGTCATCAAATTCATAGAAACAAACATAGAATAGTGGTTACCAGGGACTATGAGAGGGGATTAAAGGAGATTTGCTGTTTAATGAGTGTAAAGTTCTATATTTACAAGGTGAAAAGGTTTGGAGATCTGTTTTACAACAATGTAAATAACCTTAAGACTAACAAACTATAAACCTAAAAATAGTTAAGATGGTAAATTTTGGCCAGGCACAGTGGCTCACACCTGTAATCCCAGCACTTTGGGAGGCTGAGGCAGGTGGATCACTCGAGGTCAGGAGTTCGAGACCAGTCTGGCCAACATGGTAAAACCCAGTCTCTACTAAAAATACAAAAAAATGAGCCAGGCATGGTGGTGCATGCCTGTAGTCCCAGCTCCTTGGGAGGCTGAGGCAGGAGAATCACTTGAACCTGGGAGGTGGAGGTTGCAGTGAGCCGAGATCACACCACTGCACTTCAGCCTGGGCAACAGAGCAAAACTGTGTCTCAAAAAA
>NW_016814053.1:1547980-1558684 GCF_001698545.2 Rhinopithecus bieti | reverse complement strand
AAAAAAAAAAAAAAAAAAAAAAAAAAGAAGCTAAATTTTATGTTTTTGTTACCATAATAGAAAAGTTTAAAATAATTCAAATTGCGTTCTAGCTCAATATAATCATTATGCAAGAGTTTTTTTAAGTCTCCATGTAAGCAAATTCTATTAATTCCTACCTATGACACAGAGTTGGTAGAACTGGCATGGTAGGCTGAGACTAAGCAACTAGAAGACCATCTTACTGAAATAAGCACTAAAAATAGTATCTTCCTTTTTTCTTTATCTTTTTTTTTTTTTTTTTTTTTGAGATGGAGTTTTGCCTTTGTTGCTCAGACTGCTGGAGAGCAGTGGCACGACCTTGGCTCACCACAACCTCTGCCTCCTGGTTCAACCGATTCTCCTTCCTCAGCCTCCTGAGTAGCTGGGATTACAGGTGCCTGCCACCATGACCGGCTAATTTTTGTATTTTTAGTAGAGACAGGGTTTCACCATGTTGGCCAGGCTATTCTCGAACTCCTGACATCGTGGTCCGCCTGCCTCAGCCTCCCAAAGTGCTGGGATTATAGGCGTGAGCCATCGTGCCCCCAGTAGTATCTTCTTTTCTTATTCAGTTCAGTGTGTTAGAGACCCCTAAAGAATGAGAAAGACCCAAGGCATTTCCTGCTTGAAGATGTCACATAAAGTTGGTAATTCCATCATCCCTCAGAAATCATCTCCCAAAACAAAGGACACAAGAGACCAGAATGAAAATCCTATCTCAATTTTTAAAAAATTAAGACAAGTAAAACAAAATAACTACAAAATAAGTGTAAGGGGTACCAAAAGCAAAGGCATGTGAGGAAAGGCACAACAGGAGGCTGAGAGTGGGCTCCAGAAGAGCTCAGTAAGAGCTTAATAGCTCACCCAGTGAGATGTGTACACTGAGGTTAAAAAAAAAAAAAAAAAAAAAGTAATAGCCCCCTTTGTGCGACAATGGGAAGAAGGCAGTGTTATGGATTTGTGATGCCCCCCCACCAGAAGTTATGTGAAAGTCCTAACCCCTGGTACCTGTGAATGTGACCATATTTGGAAATAGGATCTCTGTAGATGTACTCCTTAGGGTGAGGTTATACTAGATTAGGATGGGTCCTAATACAGTGATTGGTGTCCTTATAAGAAGAAGAAAATGGCAGGGCGCAGTGACTCACACCTGTCATCCCAGCACTTTGGGAGGCGGAGGCGGGCAGATCATTTGGGGTCAGGCATTCAAGACCGGCCTGGCCAATATTGTGAAACTCCATCTCTACTAAAAATACAAAAAAATTAGCTGGGCTTGGTGGTGCACACCTGCAACTCCAGCTACTTGGGAGGCGGAGGCTGGAGAATCACTTGAACCCAGGAGGTGGAGGTTGCAGTGAGCCCCGAGATTGTGCCACTGCACTCCAGCCTGGGTGACAGAGTAAGACCCTGTCTCAAAAAAAAAAAAAAAAAAAAAGAGGAAAATGTGGACACAGACATAGAAAGGAGACCAGCATGCAAAGATGGAGACAGAGATTGGAGTGATGTGTCTACAAACCAAGGAATGCCAGGGCAACCACCAGAAGCAAGGAGAGCAGCATGGAGCACACTCTCCCTCAGAGCCTCAAGAAGGACCAACCCTCGGACCCCTTGATTTCACACTCCTAGCCTTCAGAACTGTGAGAAAATAAATTTCTGATGTTTTAAGTCACTGAGTTTGTTGTATTTTGTTATGGCAGTTCCAACTGACTAACACAGGTGGGTAGGCTGGTAGCATCAGTTTCTCTGGACCCATTTTGATTTTGAGTAGCAGAGAAATTGGGACTAAACTAGAACTCCATACACAAGTCATATTCACAGGAAGGCACATGTTCATGAGAAGCGAGAGGAGATCCTACTGTGCACAGCTATTCAGCTGCCTGTCTTCATTGCCTGTGAAGAAGAAAAGGCTAAAGTATCTCATAGGCAAAATGCTGGATCAAAAGGAAAATTCCCACTGATACAGAAAATGTCCCTGACCCCTTCACGACACAAATCTCCTGTAAATAGTTGAGCTAAGAAAATTCACTTCATTCAAAGATGATGAGTCAAAAAAGAACCAACAAAGATTTAAGGAAGAAAATGAAAAAGAGGCTGGGCACTGTGGCTCATGCCTGTAATCCCAGCACTTTGGGAGGCTGAGGCAGGCAGATCACTTGAGGTCAGGAGTTTGAGACCAGTCTGGTCAACATGGTGAAACCCTGTCTCTACTAAAAAAACAAAAATTAGGCCGGGCACGGTGGCTCACGTTTGTAATCCCAGCGCATTGAGAGGCCAAGGCGGGCAGATCACCTGAGGTCAGGAGTTCAAGACCAGCCTGACCAACATGGCAAAACCCTGTCTCTACTAAAAATAGAAAAAGTAGCTGGGCACAGTGGTGCATGCCAGTAATCCCAGCCACTTGGAAGGCTGAGGCAGGAGAATCACTTGAACCTGGGAGGTGGAGATTGCAGTGAGCTGAGATGGCGCCACTGCACTCCAGCCTGGGTGACAGAGCGAGACTCCGCTTCAAAAAAAAAAAAAGAAAATGAAAAAGAAACAGAAAAACAAATGCTGATGAATAATCACCATGAAAACATTACCTCAGGCCAGGCGCAGTGGCTCACACCTGTAATCCCAGCACTTTGGGAGGCTGAGGACGGGGGGATCACCTGAGGTTAGGAGTTTGAGACCAGCCTGGGCAACATGGTGAAACCCTGTCTCTACTAAAAATGCAAAAATTAGCAGTGTGGTGGCACACACCTGTAATCCCAGCTACTTGGGAGGCTAAGGCACGATAATCACTTGAGCCCAGGAGGCAGAGGGTGCAGTAACCTGAGATCACACCACGGCACACCAGCCTGGGTGACAGAATGAGATTGCATCTCAAAAAAAAAGAGAGAGAGAAAAGAAAAGAAAACATTACCTCAAGGCAGATTAAAATTTTGAACACTTTGCTGTAAATTTTTTTTTTGAGATGGAGTTTCGCTCATGTTCCCAGGCTGAAGTGCAATGGCACACTCTTGGCTCACTGCAACCTCTGCCTCTCAGGTCCAAGCAATTCTCCCGCCTCAGCCTCCCAGGTAGCTGGGATTACAGGCATGAGCCACAGCTAATTTTTGTATTTTTAGTAGCGACAGGGTTTCATCATGTTGGTCAGGCTGGTCTCGAACTCCTGACCTTAGGTGATCTGCCCTCCTTGGCCTCCCAAAGTGCTGGGATTACAGGCATGAGCCACCACACCCGGCCTCTTGCTGTAAATTTTTTAAAAAATGTAATGGAGCAATTGTTTCCACAAAACAAGCATAAAACAGAAGTAATAGCTTGAAGAAGAGAAGGTGAGATGGCCAAAGGAGGTAAAACATAAGCTGCCGGAGTTCAGGAAAGAAGTGAATGAAAAAGAAAAAATAAAATCATTACACAATGTATATGCAAACCAAATCATCATGTTGTACACTTTGAATATATACAAATTTTATTTGTCAATTAAATATTCTAAAAGTTAAAAAGAGCTGGGCACAGTGGCTCATGCCTATAATCCCAGCACTTTGGGAGGATGAAGTGGTAGGATCATTTGAGCCCAGGAGTTCGAGACCAGCCTGATCAACATGGTGAAACCCAAACTCTACTAAAAGTACAAAAATTAGCCGGGTGTTGTGGCGCATGCCTGTAGTCCTAGCCACTCAGGAGGCTGAGGCAGGAGAATCACTTGAACCCACGAGGCGGAGGTTGCAGTGAGCTGAGATCGTGCCACTGTACTCCGGCCTGGGCAACAGAGCAAAACTCCGTCTCAAAAAAATAAATACATGAAGTTATATCTAGATTAAAGGCCATTAATTGATTAAAACAGCTTAAATTAGGTATTACATAAATTCTGAAAAGTGTGACATAAATTCCCCCTGAGGAGAAAGGCTTCAACACTTACATGAGATACTAATAGAAAAAGTTATATCCAGCCAGAACACACTAAAGAAAGATTAAAGGCATTTCCCCCCAATATTTTATTATGAAAAATCTTAAAGAGCAGCTAAAATAATTTTATAGTGAATACCTATGTACCCACTGCCTAGATTCAAGCATTACCATTTTATTTTGCTTCCTGTATCATTCTATCATCCCTCTATTGATCATTAATTCATCTTATTTTTTGATGCATTTCAAAGAAAATTAGACATCACTACATTTTTCCCTAAGTACTCTGGGATGCATATTAATAAATAGAATTTAATATTTGTTTATAGTTTTATGTAAGATGTACATACAATGAAATATACACTCTAAATGTATATTTGCTGAGTTTGGACAAATGCATACACATGTGTAACTCAAACCACTGGCAAAATATAGAACATTATCGTTACCCCAAAAGTTCCCCCATCCCTCTGCCCAGTTAGTCCACACTTCATGCCCTCACATGTACACTGTCACCATCTGATTTTTTTCTACCATAGATTAGCTTTGTTTGTTCAAGAATGTCATATAAATGGAATCATAGAATACATACTCTTTTGTGCATGGTTTATTTTGCCCAGCATAATGTTTTTGAGATTCATGTTGTTTTATGTGTCAGTAGTCACTTTTTACTGCTGAGTTGTGGTCTGCTGTATAAATATAC
This sequence comes from Rhinopithecus bieti, assembly GCF_001698545.2. Lineage (NCBI taxonomy): Eukaryota > Metazoa > Chordata > Mammalia > Primates > Cercopithecidae > Rhinopithecus > Rhinopithecus bieti. Next base: position 1,554,072 of record NW_016814053.1, on the reverse strand, counting down.
CACATGTATAAATATACCATTCTCATACTGATGGACACATTGACTATTTCCAGTTTGGTGCTATTATGAATAAAGCAGCTTGTGAACATTTTGTGTAAGTCTTTTTATTAACATGCTGTCATTTTTCTGGGTCACAAGTAGGTATATTTAATTTTATAAGAAACTGCCAGACCTTTTCCCAAAAAAGTCGTAAATTTTACATTCCCACCACAATATCTGAGGGTTCCAATTGCCCTACCTCACCGCCAATGTTTGGTGTTGTCTTTTTAGTTTTAAACACTTTGGTGGGTGTATAAGCAGTTTTAATTTTCAGTTAAAATATCCTTCCTTATTCTCGGCTACCGCAACAGGGTGGTGGACCTCATGGCCCACACGGCCTCTAAGGAATAAGACCCCTGGTCCACCAGCCCCAGCAAGAACACAGAGGAAGAGAGAGGCCCTCAGCTGCTGGGGAGTCCCTGATGCGTTCAGTTCCCCACCACACTGAGAATCTCCCCTCCCCGCAGTTTCCATGCAGACCCCCTGAAAAGGGAGGGGCCTTGGGAGCCCCACCTTGTCGTCTACCATCAATAAAGTCCCCATCCTCAGTCAAAAAAAGAAAAAATTTTTTCTTTTTTTCCTTATTCTAAAACGTGTTAGCAGATTATAAAAATTCACATAAGATGGTTGGGCATGGTGGCTCACGCCTGTAATCCCAGCACTTTGGGAGGCTGAGGCGAGTGGGTTACGAGGTCAGGAGTTCAAGACCAGCTGGCCAACATAGTGAAATCTCATCTCTACTAAAAATATAAAAATTAGCTGGGCGTGGTGGCACGCGCCTGTAGTCCCAGCTACTTGGGAGGCTGAGGCAGGAGAATCACTTGAACCGGGGAGGCGGAGGTTGCAGTGAGCCAAGACCACACCATTGCATTCCAGCCTGGGTGACAGAGTGAGACTCCATCTCAAAAAAAAAAAAAAAAAAAAAAAAAAAATGCACATAAGATGAAAAAAAAAAAAAAGACCATGAAAATCAAAGTGAAGAAAGAACAAGGGCCCATAAGTATGATGAAGCCAGGAAGCATTAGTACAGAGAAATGAATGCATGAGATAAGGGGTTCATGATTATTAAAGGTGCTTAACTTGAGTAGACTCTGAGCTTCTTAGCGCCCTAAACAAAGAGGGAAACATGACTAGTTACAGGATGTATGCTGTCCTTAAGGTAAAACATAGCTGTTGTTGGGCTAAAGTATTACTCAGTGTCTTCTGTAGGAGAACCAACAATCCGTGTCAGGACAACAGGTAATGAGTTTTACCTTAAGGACCCTGACACTGGGACTGTTGGTTCTCCTATAGAAGACAATGAGTAATACTGTAGCCCAAACTCTCATAACACCATGATAAATATAACACTGAGTATTAAATTACCTTTTAAATATAACATCCCTCAATATAATCCAAAGGTATATAAGGGATTATGATGCCAGAACAACCCCAAGGGATGAAGTACAGCAGAAAATACAAACATCACCTCTCATAATGGAGCTAAGAGAATGCAAATCACCTTTTCTAGTTTGTTTTCTCTGCCTCAATCTCTGCCTTATCCGAGTTGATCCCTTTAATTTGAAGAATTGAGTTGTATTAAATTCAAACTGTTTATATTTATTGAAACTTATTATTTTCTACTTTCTCCCCAAAAGCGTGTAACATTTCCTTTGTTACGTATTTTGACAAGCGATCTCAAACTTTCTGTATATATTACCTCCCTAACTATAAACTCCTCAAGGGCAATGACAATTTATATATTTCAGTCAACAATAAATGTTAACTAAGAAAGTGATGGCAGGGAAGAAAATATGGCATAAACATAAACGTTGTGATACTATCATGGGTAGCATAACATTCACATTAAAATAGAAAACAGGGCCGGGCGTGGTGGCTCACGCCCATAATCCCAGCACTTTGGGAGGCCGAGGTGAGCGGATCACGAGGTCAGGAAATCAAGACCATCCTAACACGGTGAAACCCCATCTCTACTAAAAAATACAAAAAATTAGCCGGGCTTGGTGGCAGGCGCCTATAGTTCCAGCTACTCGGGAGGCTGAGGCAGGAAAATGGCATGAACCCAGAGGTGAGGCTTGCAGTGAGCCAGGATCGTGCCACTGCACTCCAGCTTGGGCAACAGAGCAAGACTCCATCTCAAAATAAATAAATAAATAAATAAATAGGACTCACATTTTATGATGCTAAGGTACCACTTTTTTTTCTTTAAGAGAGCAGTGTCTCACTCTGTCACCCAGGCTGGAGTACAGTGGCTCAATCAAAGCTCATTGCTGCCTTAAACTCCTTGGCTCAAGCAATCTTCTCTCCTCAGCCTCCCCAGTAGCTGGTACTACAGGTGTGCACCACCACACTAGCCTCAGGATACCACTTAAATACATGTAGAACACCATAAATCTGTTATAGCAGACACCAACACATAAAACCATTTATAAATCATTATTTTGCATATCCAATTATCTTTTGGTTCTTCTTAAATTGGGTCTTTAATCACTTCTTTCTCTTAAAATTCTAAGAGGGAAAGTCTGTTTTATTATTTTAAAATTCTTTCATAATTACTTACAAGAATGTATAATATTGAGGTCAGCCATGGTGGCTCACACCTGTAATCCTAGCACTTTGCGAGGCCGATGTGGGCAGATTGCCTGAGGTCAGGAGTTCAAGACCAGCCTGGCCAACATGGTGAAACCCTGTCTCTACTAAAATACAAAATTAGCTGGGTGTGGTGGTAGCAGCCTGTAATCCAGCTACTCGGGAGGCTGAGGCAGGAGAATCACTTGAACCTGGGAGGCGGAGCTTGCAGTGAGCCAAGATGGTGCCACTGCACTCCAGCCTGGGCGACAGAACGAGACTTGCTAAAAAAAATATATATAAAATATTGAATGGGTACCCATTCATTATTAAGTATTATATTATCAGTACCTCACTAGGGTAAGAAAAGCTACTTGCGGTTGTGGCAGACACTGTGTGCACACAGACACTGTGTGCTAACCAGCCTACATTTCTAACACCCTTCTCCCTTGCCTGACTCTACTGAAGAAGTTATCAAAGTTAGAAACTCAATCTCCTAGATTCCTGTATGGCTTAGGGTGGTCACTTGACAGTCTTGGCCGATGGCTACAAGTGGAAGTTTACTATACCCCTTATTTCACTTCCCCATCTTTTAGCCTGACACCGAAATGCAAGACACCTGCTGGGCACAGTGGCTCATGCCTGCAATCCCAGTACTTTGGGAAACCAAGGTAGGAGGATCGCTTGAGTTCAAGAGTTCTAGACCAGCCTGGGCAACATTGCAAGACCTTGTCTCTACAAAATATTTAAAATTAGCAAGACATGTTGGCGCACAACTGTAGTACCAGCTGCTCAGGAGAATTGCTTGAGCCCTGCAGGTTGAGGCTACAGTGAGCTGTGATCACACCATTACACTCCACTCTGGGTGACAGAGCAAGACTGTATCTAAAAAAAAAAAAACTGGAAGTGCCACAGCCATATTGCAACCACAGGTAGGACAAAGGCTTATAACTAGGGATGGGAGAATAGCAAGATTAGAAAGAGCCTGGGTCCATGATAGCATACCTGAGTCATTACAAGCTGTGGATTTCCTACTATGGTGGCCAGCATCTAAGATGGTCCCTTGTGACCCTCAACTGCTGATATTCACACCTTTCAGTAGTCCCCTCCCACAATAAATCAGGGCTGATCTGTATGATCAACAGAATAGAGCAGAAATGAGGATGCGTGACTTTTTTTTTTTTTGAGACAGGGTGCTTCTCTGTTGACTAGGCTGGAGTGCAGTGGCATGATCTCAGCTCACTGCAGCCTTGACCTCTCAGGCTTAAGTAACCCTCCCACCCCAGCCTCCCAAGTAGCTAGGACCACAGGCTTGTGCCACCACAACTGGCTAATTTTGAATTTTGGAGAGATGGGGTCTCCCTATGTTGCCCAGGTCTTGAACTCCTGGGCGCAAGCAATCCTCCTGCCTCAGCCTTCCAAAGTGCTGAGATTGCAGGCATGAGCCACCATGCTTGGCCAAGGGTGTGTGACTTCTAATGCCGGATTATAAAAGGCATGGCAGCTTCTGCTGTGCTCTCTTGGCTTGCTCACTAGCAGCCACCCTGTGAAGACAGTCAAGCAGTTCTGTACAGAGGCCCATGTGGAGAAAATAGGCATCCTGCCATCAGTCAGCAGCAACCTGCCAATCATGAAAGTGAGCCACTGTCTCGTACGCACCTGTAGTCCCAGCTACTCAGGAGGCTGAGATGGGCAGATCACCTGAGCCTGGGAGGTAGAGGTTGCAGTGAACCATGATTGCACCACTGCACTCCAGCCTGGGCTACAGAGTGAGACCCTGTATCAAAAAAAGAGAGAGAGAGAAAGAAAAGAAAGAAGAAGAAAAGAAAAGAAAAAAAGGAAGGAAAGAAGGGAGGAAGGCAGGAAGGGAAAGAAGCCACACTGTGGAAGTGGATCCTCCAGTCACAGTCAAGCCTTTGGATGACAGAAAGAAAAAAGAAAGAAAAAGGGAGGAAGGGAGGGAGGAGGGGAGGTCAGCCATTGTGGAAGTGGATCCTCCAGCCCCAGTAAAGCCTTTGGATGACTACAGCCCTGACAGCTGATAGCAAGCTCAGCAGAGACCCCAAGGCAGAATTACCTAGCCAAGATGCTTCTGAATTCTTGAACTGCAGAAAACACGAGAGAGAAGAAATTATTATCATTTAAGCCATGACCTTTCGGGCATTCGATTATACATATATCAGAATTTTTGTTATATGAGTTTATACCAGTGTTTGCAGCTACACAATCCTAACTGATAAACTACTCTGGAAATTTGAAAAAAAAAAAAAAAAAGACAGTTATACAAATTTTATGTCTGACTAAAGGAGGTCTGTAAAACAAAAAAATCTGTCTTTTGATCCATCCTAAAAGCTGTAGCTAAGACAATATCTAATATAAAATGAGGTTTAATTTCTAAGTTAGGAAGCAGAATGGGGAAAAATGAACCACATCTCATGAAACCTAAACTTCTAGCCTTAGCTCTATCATCATTTGCCTGTGACACTTGGCAAATCAACTTACTGCAGATCCTTTTTTTTTTTTTTTTTTCATTTGAATGATGAGAGAAGTAGACTAGATGATTTCTACAGCTCCTTTTAACTCCTAAATTCTGACCCTAAGAGCTATGACATCATTGGTGCTATTTTTCAGGGTCCTTGATAATGTTTAAAGAGAAAACTTTGCCTACAAATTAGCATAATAATACTCAGTACTGGAAAAAATGCAAGGAGACTGGCACTCACACACTGATGTTGGAACATAAACTGATTTAATCCCCTCAGAAAGCAATTTGGTATTATGTCAACAGTCTTTTTTCTTTTTCTTTTCTTTTTTTTTTTTTTTGAGACAGGGTCTCACTCTGTTGCCCATGCTGGGGTGCAGCGGCACAATCATGGCTCACTGCAGCCTCAACCTCCCAGGCTCAAGCAAGCCTGCCACCTCAGCCTCCTGGAGCTGAGACTACTGTGCCCCCTACACCCAGATAATGTTTTTTTTGTTGTTTTGTTTTGGGATGGAGTTTTGCTCTTGTTGCCCAGGCTGGAGTGCAGTGGCGTGATCTCAGCTCACTGCAACCTCCGCCTCCTGGGTTCAAGCGACTCTCCTGCCTCAGCCTCTCAAGTAGCTGGGATTACAGGCGTGTGCCACCACGCCTGGCTAATTTTGTATTTTTAGTAGAGATGAGGTTTCACCATGTTGGTCAAGCTGGTCTTGAACTCCTGACCTCAAGTGATCCACCCGCCTCGGCCTCCCAAAGTGCTGGGGTTACAGGCGTGAGTCACTGTGCCCAGTCGGGATAATTCTTTGATGCTTTCTTGAGATGGGGTCTCACTATATGGCCCAGGCTGGTCTAAAACTCCTGAGCTCAAGTGATCCTCCTGCCTCAGCTTCCCAAAGTGCTGGGATTAAAAGAATCTGCCACTGCACCCGGCTGTCAACAGTCTTTTTAAAGTCATTATCGTAATAGAAAAGAATGGTATTGTAATTTTTTTTTTTTTTTTTTTTTT
>NW_016814053.1:1543242-1547404 GCF_001698545.2 Rhinopithecus bieti | reverse complement strand
CCGCGCCTGGCCGGTATTGTAATCTTAAAGGTGGAACATATAGTATCATTACAAGTTATATTTCTAAAGCGTTTATAACACAGGGAAACACACTTTCATGCTAAGAGAAAATTGAAAAAGAATAAAAATATCTATACTAGTAGTTTTCACTGGATAGTGAATCTATAGATTGTTTTCTTCTCCACTCCAGTTGTTTTATATTTTCCAATTTTCATAAAGACCATGGCTCACTTTTATAATTTTAAAGCCTTAATGTTAGGTTAGTTAGAGAAGTTAAAATTCAGACAGGAGGCCGGGCGCGGTGGCTCAAGCCTGTAATCCCAGCACTTTGGGAGGCCGAGACGGGCGGATCACGAGGTCAGGAGATCGAGACCATCCTGGCTAACACGGTGAAACCCCGTCTCTACTAAAAAATAAAAAAACTAGCCGGGCGAGGTGGCGGGCGCCTGTAGTCCCAGCTACTCGGGAGGCTGAGGCAGGAGAATGGCGTAAAGCCGGGAGGCGGAGCTTGCAGTGAGCTGAGATCTGGCCACTGCACTCCAGCCCGGGAGATAGAGCGAGACTCCGTCTCAAAAAAAAAAAAAAAAAAAAATTCAGGCAGGAAAATAGAATAAAAAAATTTAAGGAAAAAAATTAAAGAGGATGACTATAGGTAGGCTAACTAAGCCCAGGGTCTACTGAGGGTATCTTGGGGGTTGGTCAGAAAATGATGTTGGCAGTAAGATAGGTTAGTGAAAGAAGAGGCAGTTGGTGAGGCTATGACTTGGAAAATTGGATTAGGAAATAAGCAAACATATATGGCACAAACGCAAGAGGAATGAGTTTATAGAGTCCTAGAAATCAAGACCAATGGGAAGTAAAAAATAAAACATTCAACAGAATATATGAACATAGTGATCACCTAAATAACATCTAGAATAGGAAGATTAGTGTAAATACTCTATATAGGTGTTGGATAACACACATTACACATTGGAGTTAATCACTAGACCATAAAACCACCAAAAATCAAGGAGTTTTTTTTTTTTTTTAACATGGAATGGAATATAAGCACTAGCTTATACATAATTGGAAATTAATATTGGAGCATAATGTTAGTTTTTGTCTCTGGTTAGAATTAATATGATGTCACTTCTGTGGTCAGTAAGCCTAAGTGTAAGAGGGGACTAAACGCCATGTCTGGCACTCACTTTCACTTTCTGGGAGTGAGTAGTCAGGAGACCAACAGTGAGCATGGCCGGTAACATCCCCAGCAAGTATTTATGATTTCAACATACAACGAAGGGGCTGTGTCAACTTGCTGAGGCTCTAGGAGGGCACTTCCTTCCCCCTGGACTTTCTAGATTCAGACATTTTTCCCTCCATCTGTCTCCTCACCAAATTAAAATTAGTTTGTATTTGAGTACAAAAGCTGAATGGTTGAGTACCTTTAAGAAATGAGGCTGGGCGCGGTGGCTCACGCCTGTAATCCCAACACTTTGGGAGGCCGAGGTGGGCGGATCACGAGGTCAGGAGATGGAGACCATCCTGGCTAACACGGTGAAACCCCGTCTCTACTAAAAATACAAAAAATTAGCCCGGCGTGGTGGCGGGCGCCTGTAGTCCCAGCTACTCCGGAGGCTGAGGCAGGAGAACTGCGTGAACCCGGAGGCGGAGCTCCCAGTGAGCCGAGATCGCACCACCTCACTCCAGCCTGGGCGAGAGAGCGAGACTCCGTCTCAAAAAAAAAAAAAAAAAAAAAAAAAAAAAAAAAAAAAAAAGAAATGAAACTACTTATAAGAGTTGTTTTTGAAATTACAAATCAAAGTAACAGAGAAAAGTTCTGCTTTAGATATCTGTACTGATTGTAGCCTGGAGACAAAGCAAAGCCAAAACAAACCTGACATTAGCTTAGCATGCCAGTACACTTCCTTATACCCAGTATAGGGCTCCATAACATGGGAAATGAATTATTCTTGTCTGACTGATCCTCTGGTTGTTGGTTTTTCTCCATCCTCTAATTACAAGGATTCTTTGAGCAGTCCTTGCCACCCTGTCCTTTTCTATCTTCAGGGGACAACTTATCCACATTCATGGCAATGTACTGAAGAAAGATAAATTGAGCACCAACTGTGAACCAGGCACCAGGACACACCAAGAACACATTGTTCATGATGCAGAGAAAAACACTTGCATAACAACAATATATCGTGGTAAGTGTTCCACTAAAGATTAATGTGAATTACCAGGAAAGCAGAAAGAAGGGAATGACACATCTGAGAAGTCTTCATAAAAGTATATTGCTAAAGGATGACTAAAATGTTCAAAGGTGAAAATGACAATCTCAGACAAAGAGAACAAATGATGCAAAGGCATGGAATGACGACACAGCATAGCATGTCTAGAAAAGGACGAGAAGTTTGGTGTGGAGCAATTAGGGGAGTGCAAGGAGATGCAAAGATACACAGCTGGAGATAAAGTGGGTGCTGTGGGAAGTCTTCTAGGCCCTGCTAATGAGTTTCAATTTTATTCACTATGCATTGAAAGCCATTGAAAGGGGTTAAGCTAGAAAGAGACATGATCATATTTGTATTTTATTTATGGTTTTCTTTTCTTTTTTCTTTTTTTTTTTTTGAGACAGAGTCTCACTCTGTTGCCAGGCTGGAGTGCAGTGGCACAATCTCACTGCAACCTCCGACTCCCTGGTTGAAGGGATTCTCCTGCTTCAGGCTCCCTAGTAGCTGGGATTATAGGCATGCACCATCATGCCCAGCTAATTTTTGTATTTTTAGTACAGACCGGGTTTCACCATGTTGGCCAGGATGGTCTCGATCCCCTGACCTCGTGATCCACCCACCTTGGCCTCCCAAAGTGCTGGGATTACAGGCGTTAGCCACCGCGCCCGGCCCATATTTGTATTTTAAAATGACCCCTTTGGTAACTGTGTGAATATTTCCCCACTAAGACTTAAGAAGGTAAGATGTATTTCAATAATCCAGGTGAGAAGTGATGGGAGCCTAAACTAAGAGAGTGGCAGTAGGAGACGAAGAGGAAAGATAGATTCAAGAGGCAGAATTTATCAAAAGAATGTAGGAGGTAAAGAGAGGGAACAATCAAAGAAAAGTCCAAAGTTTTGAGTATAGTCAGCTAGTTGGACATTGATACCACTAAATAAAAAAAAGAATATGAGACAAGAATGAGAGGGATGAGGCAAGGGGAAGGAAGAAAATATCTTTTTCAGATATGTTGAGTTTGAAGAGTCTGTTGAGATATCCAAGAGCAGATGCCTTGTGAGCAGTTGAATATAAGAGTATGGAGCTTAGAAATAAGTATGGGTCAAGGCTGGGCACGGTGGCTCACACCCGTAATCCTGGCACTTTGAGAGCCCAAGGTGGATAGATCACGAGGTCAGGAGATCATGACCGTCCTGGTCAACATGGTGAAACCCAGTCTTTACTAAAAATACAAAAAATTAGCTGGGAGTGGTGGCGCATGCCTGTAATCCCAGCTACTCAGGAGGCTGAGGCACGAGAATCACTTGAACCCAGGAGGCAGAGGTTGCAGTGAGCCGAGATCACGTCACTGTACTCCAGCCTGGCAACAGAGCAAGACTCCGTCTCAAAAAAAAAAAAAGAAAAGAAGTGTGGGCACTAAAGCCATCACCAAGTGAAAGTGACAGCTTCAATGTAAGGAAGGAGAGCACTTCTACTCCTGCTGCCCTCCTCCCCCCACCTTGCCTAGTTCACAAGACAGGAGGAAAGCAGAAAGAAACAAAAGTAAGATAAATAGCCAGACAACCTTGGCACCACCACCCAGCCCTAGGAGTTAAACAAAGTAATAATAATAACATCAACCCCTGGCCTAAACTACTTGTGTTATCTGTAAATTCCAGACACTGTATGAAAAAAGCATTGTAAAACTTTTTGTTCTGTTAGCTGATGCATGTAGCCCCCAGTCACGTTTCCCACGCTTGCTCGATTTATCACGACCCTTTCACGTGGACCCCTTAAAGTTGTAAGCCTTTAAAAAGGCCAAGTATTTCTTTCTCGGGGAGCTCGGCTCTTAAGACGCGAGTCTGCCGACGCTCCCGGCCGAATAAAAAACCTCTTCCTTCTTTAATCCGGTGTCTGAGGAGTTTTGTCTGCGGCTCGTCCTGCTACAAATGTAGAAAGGAAATGAAATC
>NW_016814053.1:1539128-1541746 GCF_001698545.2 Rhinopithecus bieti | reverse complement strand
AAAAAAAAAAAAAAAAAAAAAAAAACTAACTCAAAACCCATTATCAATCTCTTTCATCCTGTCCCCTTCCACTAGAGAGGATAGAAGGTAAGTGCTCCTTTTCTGAAACGTCTTTGTAGTTAGGAAAGGCCATGCGATGAATTCTGGCCAATGGTTCTGCCTCCTTTTCCTTCCTGCCTTGAAAACAAGCACAAGATGCCAGGCTCGGTGGCTCACGCCTGTAATCCCAGCACTTTGGGAGGCCGAGGCAGGTGGATCATGAGGTCAGGAGATTGGGACCATCCTGGCTAACACGGTGAAACTCCATCTCTACTAAAAATGCAAAAAATTAGCTGGGGGTGGCGGCGGGCGCCTGTAGTCCCAGCTACTCGGGAGGCTGAGGCAGGAGAATGGCGTGAACCCGGGAGGCGGAGCTTGCAGTGAGCCGAGACGGCGCCACTGCACTCCAGCCTGGGCGACTGAGCGAGACTCCGTCTCAAAAAAAAAAAAAAAAAAAGGAAAACAAGCACAAGTACCTAGAGCTGCAGCAGATATATTGGAATCATAAATCCACAAACCAGCACACTAAGGATTATAGACTGGTAAAACACACATTTTGGGGTTCTTGACCAAATCCCTGAGCCACACCAGGCCAGGACTGCGTATTTCTTGGGTTTACCATGTCAGGAAATAAGTCCCTAATTGTTTAGGCTATAGTTGCCTATCTTTTTTTTTGTCTTTGTTTTTGCTGCAGAAAACATACCAAATGTGTGTGTGTGTGTGTGTGTGTATAATACAGCATGCTCACATTATTTTATATATATATATACATATTTTTCAAGCAATAGCACACCCTATAGCCAACAAATTCATGAGAGTCTTTATGACACAAAGATTAATATTCACTTGATAGTGGCCGGGCGTGGTGGCTCACAACGTAATCCTAGCACTTTGGGAGGCTGAAGCGGGAGGATCCCTTGAGTCCAGGAGTTCAAGACCAGCCTGGGCAACATAGGGAGACTCTGTCTCTATTTAAAAAAAAAAAAAAAGAACCAGGCCTGGTAGCTCACGCCTGTAATCCCAGCACTTTGGGAGGCCGAGGCAGACAGATCGCCTGAGGTAGGAGTTTGACACCAGCCTGGCCAACATGGTAAAACCCCATCTCTACTAAAAATACAAAAAAAAATTAGCTGGATGTTGTCGTGTGGGTCTGTAATCTCAGCTACTCAGGAGGCTGAGGCAGGAGGATCACTTGAACCCGGGAGACAGAGGTTGCAGTGAGCTGAGATCGCACCACTGCACTGCAGCCTAGGTGACAAAACGAGACTCCATCTCAGAAAAAAAAACTCACTTGATAGTTCAAACATGTATCTAATGACAAATTGTTTTTCGAAGCGAGCTAGAATGTGTAGGCACACATATATTCCACTAATTATGGCTTTTTGCAGCAGCTATTCTCTCTGAAGTTTACAGAGTCTAGGGTAGCCAACAGTTTGTTGAAAATAAAACGTATAGGCCAAAATAAGAAGTATAGCTCATGCTTATAATCCCAGCACTTTGGGAGGCCAAGGTGGGAGGATTGTTTGAGCCCAGGAATTCAAGGTTACAGTGAGCTGTGATCATGCCACCGCACTCCAGTCTGGGCGACAGAGCAAGACCCCGTCTCAAAAACAAACAATAACAAAGCACTTCTCTTAGTTAAAGGGAGAATTTCAATTCTTTAGTAGTGATATGGTTAAGTTATTCTCCTTTACTGAAACTAGAATAGGGAGTGCCAAGTTCTAAATTTTTTAACCAGAAAAGTTTATTTCTTGCCCATAGTTAGTCCAAAATGAGTTCCTGGTCAGCCCTCCTACAAAGATCCGTCTAGAAAACCTATTCCTTATATCTTAGGACTCCTCCATCCTCAAATAAGCTGTGATATTCTGTATTAAAGTCAGAAGAAAGGAAAGTAGCATGGAAGAGAACTTGAGAGAGGATTTTATGGATGAAACCAGGAATCAATATATATCACTTTGATTCACATTCTACTGGCTAGAACTCAGTTGTGAGGCTGCATCTAACTGCGACGCAGGGTGGGAAATGTAGTCTATTAGTACACAGAAGAAGGAAAGGAAATGAATTCTGTGAATTGCTAGACAATCTGTGCCACACTTGTATAAAAAAAGAAAAGAAAAAAAATTTGAAGTTAAAATGAAATAAGGAAGGCAAGTCCCTTACCTTAATAAGGAAGATAAACCAATTTTAAAGTCACTCTCCTACAGCATTTTCATACTCAAATCCCTTTTCTTCCACTGGTTTAAAACAAAAATGGCCTCCATCCTCCAAGGTATGGAGAGACTGGACTTTACTGACATATATTAACCTTTTGCTTTCCCATCTAAAAAAAGCTGAGCAAACCATCAGAGTGGCATACAGAAGTATCCTCAGTCCCAATTTGGACAGATAACCATCCCATGTTATGGTAGGCAGCTTCTAAGGTGGCCTTCCATAATCTCCACCTCTTGGTATCTACTCCTGTATTTAATCCCCTACCCTGAAGTGTGGGTGGACTTAATTGCCAGGTCATATGGTTAACTCTTTGTTTATCATTCTGAAGAACTGCCAAACTGTTTTTCTAAAGTGGCCGCAGCATTTTG
>NW_016814053.1:1523232-1536514 GCF_001698545.2 Rhinopithecus bieti | reverse complement strand
AGTTTTTGTATTTTTAGTAGAGACGGGGTTTCACCGTGTTAGCCAGGATGGTCTCGATCTCCTGACCTCGTGATCCGCCCGTCTCGGCCTCCCAAAGTGCTGGGATTACAGGCTTGAGTCACCGCGCCCGGCCAGTCTTATTTATTTATTTATCTATTTATTTGAGACAAAGTGTTGCTCTGTTGCCCAGGCTCTCGGCTCACTGCAACCTCCGCCTCCCCGGCTCAAGCAATTAGCCTGCCTCGGCCTCCCAAGTAGCTGGGATTACAGGTGCACACCACTGCACCCGGCTAATTTTTGCATTTTTAGCTAGAGACAGGGATTTGCCATGTTGGCCAGGCTGATCTTGAATTCCTGACCTCAGGTGATCTGCCTGCCTCGGCCTCCCAAAGTGCTGGGATTACAGATGTGAGCCACTGCGCCCAGCATATTTTTTGTTTTTATTTATTTTTTATTTTTATTTTTTGAGACACAGTCTCGCTCTGTTGCCCAGACTGGAGTTCAGCGGCGCGATCTCGGTTCACTGCAACATCCGCCTCCCAGGTTCAAGCAATTCTAGTGCCTCAGGCTCCCGAGCAGCTGGGATTACAGCTCCGCCACCATGCCCGGCTAATTTTTATATTTTTAGTAGAGACGTGGTTTCGCCATGATGGTTGGCTAGGCTGGTCTCAAACTCCTGACCTCAAGTGATCTGCCTGCCTCAGCCTCCCAGAATGCTGGGATTACAGGTGTGAGTCACTGTGCCCGGCCTATTTTTTTTTTTTAGATACGGTCTCACTCTGTTGCCCAAGCTGGAGTGCAGTGGCCCTATCTTGGCTTGACCTTGGCTCAGAAGATCCTCCTGTTTCAGTCTCCTGAGTAGCTGGGATTACAGGCTTGCACCACCACACCCGGCAAATTTTTGTATTTTTTTGTAGAGAAGGGGTTTCACTATGTTGCTCAAGCTGGTCTTGAGTTCCTGGGCTCAAGCAATCCACCTGCCTCGGCCTCCCAAAGAAAAATAAGTCTTTTTTTTTTTTTTTTTTTTTTTTTTTTTTTGAGATGGAGTCTCCGCTCTGTCGCCCAGGCTAGAGTGCAGTGGCGCGATCTCGGCTCACTGCAAGCTCCACCTCTCGGGTTCACGCCAGTCTCCTGCCTCAGTCTCCCGAGTAGCTGGGACTACAGGCGCCCGCCACCACGCCGGGCTAATTTTGTGTGTTTTTAGTAGAGACAGGGTTTCACTGTGTTAGTCAGGATGATCTCGATCTCCTGACCTCGTGATCCGCCCGCCTCGGTCTCCCAAAGTGCTGGGATTACAGGCGTGAGCCACCGCGCCCGGCTGAAAAATAAGTCTTTAATGATCAAGAACATCAAGCTTGATTGAAATACTGAACACATTAGTCTAATTATATTTCTATATTATGAATACCAGTTGTTTAAATATATCAATTGTAATTATTTTTTCCAAGAAAGCTTCTCAAATATATTAGTCACTGGAATTCATTTCAACGAGATTTGCATGGAATTTTAAAAAGTAGATTTAGCTTTCTGCAGTAATCAAAGCACCCTAAAACAATCATTAAACAGAAGGAAGTCATACTTTTTTCTCCTACATCTCAAAGCTGTGCAGAACAGCCACATCCCCACGAGTAAGTGGCCCACACTTGTTTGTTCTCTGGAATTGTTTCAAATATGTTTGTAACTGAATATACACGCATTCTTAGAAAATTAATATGGTTCAGAAGAGGAAATGCTTGTATATTTCCATGATTATTTCTGAGATAATAGAGAAAATGTTTGTATGTAAAGCTGGTTCCAGTGTCAGAGTGGTCATTTTGGTTACAGTGTTTGTTCGCCCAACTGCTCTCTCTTTCCAGCTGAAAATTATGCTGGCAGGGAGCCATGCCACAGAAACTCCACCCTGAGGAGTGACTCAGATAATTAGACAAAAGCATTTAAACCTCTTCAAGATTTTTTCAGGCTTCCCTCTTGACACTCCTTCCTCTTAGTCAAAGAATTGATGACTACACATTCTGTGTAGTTAAAGGAAAAAAACTAACAGCATTCTTGAATCAATCATGCCTGCTCTCAATTGTCATCTATTAAAAGGTACAACAAATAGTCAGTTTCTTATCACCTTGAGAATATCGAGAATATCTTTTTCACTGAATATATATGTGTGTGTGTGTGTGTGTGTATATATATATATATATTTTTTTTTTTTGAGATGGAGTCTCGCTCTGTCGCCCAGGCTGGAGTGCAGCAGCGCAATCTCGGCTCACTGCAACATCAGCCTCCTGGGTTCAGGCAATTCTCCTGCCTTAGCCTCCCAAGTAGCTGGGACTACAGGCGCCCGCCACTGTGCCCAGCTAATTTGTGTATTTTTAGTAGAGACGGGGTTTCATCATGTTGGCCAGGCTGGTCTCGAACTCCTGACCTCAAGTGATCCAACCACCTCGGCCTCCCAAAGTGCTGGGATTACAGGGATGAGCCACTGCTCCTGGCCTGCTTTTTTTATCCAAGATTCAGATGGTACATGCACAGGTTTGTTACATGGGTATATTGTGTGATGCTGAGGTTTAGGCCTCTAATGATCCCATCACCCAAGTAATGAACACAAGTAGTTCTTCAAACCTGGCCCCCCTTCCTGTCTTCTGCCTTTTTGAATCCCCAATGTCTATTGTTCTCATCTTTGTGTCCGTGTGTACCCAATGTTCAGCTCCCACTTAAAAGTGACAATGTGTGGTATTAGGTTTTCTGTTTCTGTTAATTCACTTAGGATAATGGCCTCCAACTGCATTGTTGTTGCTGCAAAGGACATAATTTCGTTCTTTTTTGTGGCTGCATGATTTAATTTTTTAAATTATTAAACCAGAAGGAAGAAGGAAAATAGAATTAACTTCTCTTGAGTGCTTACCATGCCAGATAGGGACTTTCTCATAAGTTACCACTTTTTGTGATAAAACCTTGCTGGGTGAACATTACCATCCCCATTTTTAGCAGGAAAACTGAGACAAAGAGAGAGATTTTCCAGTGTCACTTAGCTATTGAGGTCAGGGTTGGAATTCAAACATAGTTCTATCTATTTGAGTCTACTGACTCAAAACTCAAAGCTCTTTTCCCAAATCAATCCTGTCAGAGAGGAAACTAAAAATTCTTGTTAAAAAAAAAGGTAAGAAGGGCTGAGCACAATGGTTCATGCCTGTAATCCCAGCGCTTTGGAAGGCCGAGGCAGGTGGATCACTTGAGGTCAGGAGTTCGAGACCTGGCCAACATGGCAAGACCCTGTCTCTACTAAAATTACAAAAATTAGCTAGGTGTGGTGTCACACACCCGTAATCCAAGGTACTCGGGAGGCTAAGGCAGGAGAACCCCTTGAACCCAGGAGGTGGAGATTGCAATGAGCCAAGAAGATCCCTCCACTGCCCTCCAGGAGGTGGAGATTGCAATGAGCCAAGAAGATCCCTCCACTGCCCTCCAGCCTGGAGGACAGAGTGAAACTCCGTCTAAAAAAAAAAAAAAAAAAAGATAAGAAGTATCATATATGGCTTATATGAGGAAAGGAGGTTCTCTTCCATCTTCAATCCTCTTTCCATTCAATGAATGGCCTTCATAGCATCATACATAGGATGTTTCCAGATCCTAATTTCTTGGGTATTTCTAACACTGTAATCCAGAATCCAGAAATCACAATTTCCTAAATCACTATTTTGATGCTCAGCAAAGCAGCATGGACTCTGAGGTGTATTAGTAGGTAACACTTCAGGTTTTATTAGACTGGGACATGCAGCAAGAAAAAGAACCTAGAAATTACCATAGGTTTGAAAGGAGAAAATTAACATGTCTAGGATGTCTAAGCATATGGAAACAATAGCCCTGCCAACCATATTGACTGATTGTTTAAAAAGAGATGTGGTCTAGCTGGGTGTGGGGGCTCACACCTCTAATCCCAGCACTTTGAGAGGCCAAGGTGGGTGGTTCACTTGAGCCTCAGGAGTTCAGACCAGCCTGGCCAACATGGCAAAACCCCATCTCTAATGAAAACAAACAAACAAACAAACAAACAAACAAAACAGACATGGTCTCACTATGTTGCCCAGGTGGGTCTCAAACTCTTGGCCTCAAGTAAACCTTCCATCTTGGTTTCCCAAAGTACTGAGATTATAGGTGTGAACCATCATGCTTGACCAGAAGGCAATTTAGAAATCTTGTCATGCTAGTCTAAAATCCATACTGTATTCAACAAGATACCCAAGAAATAACAAAAGAAAAATATATATTAGTATTTATTCAAAACATTTCCCCTAAGATACCACTACCATATTATTATACTAAACAAAAAAAATAAAATGTAATGTTTCAGTCTTTAATTCAAGTTTGTCTTAATGACAAAAATAGGATTTAAGATACTTCAGTAAGTTTCTAAATATTAAGTTCTTGTGTAAAATGCATTTACTGTCATAAATCAAGATTACCCATGAGTTGGAGAGAATTAAAAATGTAACCCAATCTTATAAAATGAGTCCAAGTCATAAAGATAAGCAATCCATCACAAAAGGTCAAGAATTTTTTATATAGTATGCCAATGTTTACTTTGAGGGACCTATCTATCTTTACCCACAGACTTGATCATTAATTACATTTGAGATTTTTTTTTTTTTTGCGATGGAGTCTTGCTGTGTTGCCCAGGCTGGAGCACAATGGTGTGATCTCGGTTCACTGCAAGCTCTGCCTCCCAGGTTCATGCCATTCTCCTGCCTCAACCTCCAGAGTAGCTGGGACTACAGGTGCCTGCCACCATGCCCGGCTAATTTTTTTATATTTCCAGTAGAGACAGGGTTTCACCACGTTAGCCAGGATGGTCTCGATCTCCTGACCTCGTGATCCACCCGCCTTGGCCTCCCAAAGTGCTGGGATTACAGGCGTGAGCCACCACGCCCAGCACCATTTGAGATTTTTAAAGTTTCAAAAATAAGCCAAAATGCAATGCATTTATTTCGGTTATGGGCTCAGGGTTCCTAAGAAACAATTCATGACTAGGAAAAAAACTTCAGCATATCAAATAGAAATACGACATGTCAATAGCTACCAGCATTCTAGGTTTATCCTAAGTCCAATAATGAGTCATCAATTATCAACCTCAAAAAACTTGTTTTAAAAGCAGATTAAGAATCACTATTGATTACCTAGAGCTAAATATACATACAAAGATACTGATACATTACCCTTATTTTCAAACCACTACATGTCTTTTGGTTTGAAGAATATACCTACTACTTTTTTCTACTGAGTATTTGTTGAAATAATAAATGAATCCAGCTGGGTGTGGTGGCTCACACCTGTAATCCCAGCATTTTGGGAAGCTGAGGCGGACGGATCACAAGGTCAAGAGATAGAGACCATCCTGGCCAACATGGTGAAAGCCTGTCTTTACTAAAAATATAAAAATTAGCTGGCGGCGCGTGCCCGTAGTCCCAGCTACTCAGAAGGCTGAGGCAGGAGAATCGCTTGAACCCGGGAGGTGGAGGTTGCAGTGAGCTGAGATCACGCCACTGCATTCCAGCCTGGTGACAGAGCGAGACTCCGTGTCACAAAACAATAAAAATAAAAAATAAATGAATCCAGGTAATATTACAAGATTTCTCAAAACAAAAAAGAACCTTATTTTAAATTCACTGATATCAAGCAAGATTTTTCAAATGATTCAACATTAAGCTCTCCAAGTCAAAGCCCCAGAAAAAGGAAAGTTACGGTTTGTAGTCACTGACTCATTTCCTTAGATGATTCAACCTCGTGGCCTTAACACTGACTTGTCTTCCTCTCTCCCTTCCTATTTTAATTCAGAACGGGGGAAAAATAAAGCTTTAATACTTTAGAGCTAGCTTTTCACATCATAATCTTTTTAATAAGCCAAATCTTTCTACAAGCTTTTATACACTTTTAAAATTGAAGTCCTATTATATAATTAAATGAACAGTGGATCAAACTCAGAACATGCTACACAGATTTTTCTAAAGTTATTGAAAAAACTCAGGAATTTTTTTTCCACTTCTTTTTTTTTATTTTGAGACGGAGTCCTCGCTCTGCGCCAGGGCTGGGAGTGCCAGTGCGGATCTCAGCTCACTTGCAAGCTCCGCCTCGCCCGGGTTACGCCATTCTTCGCCTCAGCGCCTCCCGAGTAGCTGGGACTATAGGGCGCGCACGCCATCTCGCCCGGCAATTTTTTGTATATTTTTTTTTAGTAGAGACGGGGTTTCCACGTGTTAGCCAAGGATGGTCTCGATCTCCTGAGCCTCGTGATCCGCCCGTCTCGGCCTCCAAAGTGCTGGGATTACAGGCTTGAGCCACGGCGCCCGGCCATTTTCCAACTTCCTCAAAAGTGAATAGTCAGGGGGCGGCGCGGGCTGGCTCAAGGCCTGTTAATCCAGCCTTTGGAGGCTGAGACGGGGGATCACGAGGTCAGGAGATCGAGGACCATCGTCTGGCTAACACCGTGAAACCTGTCTCTATAAGAAATACAAAAAATAGCCGGGCGAGGTTGGCGGGCGCCTGTAGTCCCAGCTACTCGGGATGGCTGAGGCAGGAGAATGGCGTAAACCCGGGAGGCGGAGCTTGCAGTGAGTCTGAGATCCGGCCACGCACTCCCGCCTGGGCGAGTAGAGCGAGACTCCGTTGCTCAAAAAAAAAAAAAAGCAAAAAAAAAAGGAATGTTAGTCAGTAGTCAGGTCGGGTACAGTGGCTCATGCCTGTAATCCCAGCACTTTGGGAGGCTGAGGTGGGCGGATCATGAGGTCAGAGGATCGAGACCATCCTGGCTAACATGGTGAAACCCCGTCTGTACTAAAAATACAAAAAACAAAAATTAGTGGGGCGTGGTGGAGGGGCGCCTGTAGTCCAGCTACTTGGGAGGCTGAGGCAGGAGAATGGCATGAACCCAGGAGCTTCAGTGAGCAAAGATCGTGCCACTGCACTCCCAGCCTGGGCGACAGAGTGAGACTCCGTCCCCCCCAAAAAAAAAAAGTGAATAGTCAAATGGTCACTGGCACAAAGATGATTTCATTAAAATGTATGTTTTCTGTTACCATGCACAAACCTCTGAAAATAAGCCTGTCCTTCATCTTGTTTTTTCATGTATTCTTTAAATATTTATACACCACAAATGTTGAGTTCCTTATGAATAAGTTCATGAGTTTACCTAATACAAAGTCCACGGCACAAAAATAAATGAAGAGAATTGAACACAAACACACCAAAGGCACGTATTCACATGCCCATGATTGCTGGCCAAATGCACAGCAGAAACAGGATACATCTAGCTCCTCTCCAAGTAAAGGCAAGACAAACTGTAAAGGGTTCAGTAATCACATGGTACTGATGTTGCTGTTGAAAAACAGCAACTTGCAAACAATGCCTTCATCAAGAACACATAGATAGGTGTAGCTCTACTATAATAATATGATGTACTCCTACCTAACAACACAGGATGGGAGACAGCAACAGTTTGCTCTCTGCTTTCTTGCCCCTTGTGCCCCACCCTCTACCTCAAAGTCTTTCTCTTCAACCAGGCCCTCAGGTGCTATTGAATAAATAAAGAATGGTTGGGGGTTATTAAAAATTGCCAACTCCCTCACTCATTGCAAGGAAGCACCTTCCTCATATACTTCAAATAAGACCCCGCCCCTCCCAAATGTTGCTTTGTCTTCAGGAGCATGCACAAGCACCTGACAAATAGAAAAAATTAGGGGACATATCCTATCGAGAGAAGGTTGAAGTTCAAAAATAACTCTTTAGAATTGACATTAGAAAGTCATTGGAACCTGGCCGGGCACCTGTAATCCCAGCACTTTAGGATGCAGAGGCGGGCGGATAGCCTGAGGTCAGGAATTCAAGACGAGCCTGGACAACATGGTGAAACCCTGCTAAAATTTCCACTAAAAATACAAAAATTAGCTGGTGTTGTGGTGCATGCCTATAGTCCCAGCTACTCGGGAGGCTGAGGCAGGAGAATCACTTGAACCCAGGAGGCAGAGGTTGCAATGAGCTGAGATGGCACCACTGCACTCCAGCCTGGGCGACAGAGCGAATGAGACTCCGTCTTAAAAAAATAAAACAAACCGTGATTGGGACCTTCCTTAGTTAGAAAGATTAAGTGAAATGGCCAGAAACTAGTTTGCAGTAGAGACAGGAGGCAGTAGAGAAGCTGCTAACAGGAGTGTTCCAGAAAGCTGGTGATGAAGAGAAGATGATAAATATTAAGGATGTGATAGCCAGAGAGAGATGTGTATTAAAGTTTATAAAAACACTTTAAGAGAGTCACTTAATTTTCAAAACATTGTTCAGGTGAGTATTGTAGGTATCAATGGTTGGGGGTGGAGTGCAAAATGAGGAATACGTGCTACTCAGTTTTCTAGAGGTAAGGAAAAATTGCAGAAAGAATTCATTTGAAAAGGAAGTAATCTTGGCCGGGCACAGTGGCACACGCCTGTAATCGCAGCACTTCGGGAGGCCAAGGGTGGGGCTCACAAGGTCGAGAGATGGAGACCATCCTGGCCAACATGGTGAAACCCCATCTCTACTAAAAATACAAAAATTAGCCCGGTATGGTGGCTCACGCCTATAGTCGCAGCTACTCGGGAGGCTGAGGCAGGAGAATCTCTTGAACCTGGGAGGCAGAGCGTATAGTGAGCTGAGATGGCACCACTGCACTCCAACCTGGGTGACAGAGTGAGACTCCATCTCAAAAAAAAAAAAAAAAAGGGAGTAATCTTAATGCCCTTAGCTTTTTTTTTTTTTTTTCATCGTTAAGAGACTCCCCTTGGAATGACAATGTCTAAGTAATTGTAGTCACATTATAATTACAAATGTAGATGATGGTGTCCCCATCTCAAAATGTAGAAAGTGAGCTTATGGTGGCTGTAACTTGATATTTGTCCAGTAAAATCATAACAGTTAGTGATATAGCTGAAACTAGACTCAACATTTATTTGTATTTATCAAATAGCCACAGACTGAAATTTAAAAGAATTTCCAATATGGAGGCATCATGCTGGTTAACGTAACCCCTATTTAACTAAAATACAGTTACATTTACTATGAAACCTCCCTTAATATTTGCAAACTTAGGTTTAATACTTTATCAGCACCAGTTCTGAATTGTAGGATATTTTCTTCCACAGTAATTTAGGAGTTAGAGGAAAAAATACCTACAGGATAAGAACACGGAGTATAAATAACAGTACACATTATTGAATAAATATTGTGTGCCTGTCAGTGTGCTATGGGTTTTAGATGTAATTCTCACAACAGATCAGCACAACAGGTGGTATTATCTTCCATTTCACACATAAGAAACTTGATTCATAAAAATGTGTTATTTGTCCACGATACCACGGCTAGTAAGTGTACTCAAGCCTAAGTCTTGTTGACTTCAAAGCAATACCCTTGAGGAAGAGAGGCTCCTAACAAATTGCTGTGTGTATGTGTGTGTGTGTGTGTGTGTGTGTGTGTGTGTGTGTGTTTTAAGCATTAAGTCCAGTAGGACATGGTGGCTGTGATTGAACAGATCTGTCATTAATCCAATTTATCTTGCTAATAGAGCCTAGTATGGCACCTGGAACTCAGTAGGCTTTCAGTAAATGCTTGGTGAATAAATGAATCAATATATATACTATAGTCATTTCAAATATTATTTCTTTGGGGAACCTAATTTAAATGTATAAAATATGGAGGCTGGGTGCAGTGGCTCACGCCTGTAGTCCCAGCACTTTGGGAGGGTGAGGCTGGTGGATGACTTGAGCTCAGGAGTTAGAGACCAGCCTGGCCAACATGAAATCCTGTCTCTACTAAAAATACAAAAATTAGTCAGGCGTGGGGTCATGCACCTGTAATCCCAGCTACTCGGGAGGCTGAGGCAGAAGAATCGCTTGAACCCAGGAGGCAGAGGTTGCAGTGAGCCGAGATCGCGCCACTGCACTCCAGCCTGAGCAACAGAGCAAGATTCCATCTCAAAAAAAGAAAAAGAAAAAAAGTATAAGGTATATGTTTTATCCCAGAAACTTTACTTTAGGGTCTAAATTCTTTCTGTAAAGGGCCAAATAATAAATATTCTAAGCTTTGTGGGCCACAAGGCCTCTGTCACAAACTCTGCTATTGTGTAAAAGCTGCCATAGACAATACACAAATGAATGCTTGTGGCTGTGTTCCTATAAAACTTTATTTACAAAAACAGAACAGTGGGACCAATTTTGTTTACAGGTCATGGTTTGCCAACCTCTGGCCTAGAAAAATTCATCACATCTAAATCATCTCAACTGGTACCCCCTACTATAGTTACTTAAGTTGCAGGCACAGTATGGGAAAAAAAAAAAAATCACCCTCTAAGAATGAGCTGTCCAATATGATTGCCACTAGCCACATGTGGCTATGAAGAACTGAAATGTGGCTAGTCTGAATTGAGATGTGCTTTAAACGTAAAATACACATTTGAATTGTGAAGATTTTGTGTTAAATAAAGAATGTAGAGCTGAGCATGATGACACACACCTGTAGTCCCAGATACTAGGGAGGCTAAGGCAAGAAGGATCCCTTGAGGCTAGCCTCGGCAACATAGCAAGACCCCAGTCTCCAAAAAACAAAAAAGTGTGTAAAATATATCATTAATTATTATTTCACACTTTGGGAGGCTGAGGCAGGTGGATCACGAGGTCAGGAGTTTGAGACTAGCCTGGCCAATATGGTGAAAACCCCATCTCTACTAAAAATACAAAAAAAAAATTAGCTGGGCGTGGTGGCAGGCGTCTGTAGTCCCAGCTGCTCAGGAGGCTGAGGCAGGAGAATCATTTGAACCCAGGAGGCAGAGGTTGTGAGACTCCGTCTCAAAAAAAAAAAATTATTTCATACTGCCGACATATTGAAATAATATATTTGATATATTGGGTTAAATAAAACACTATTAAAATTAAATTCACTTCTATTTTTTAAATGTGAGCACTAAAAATTTTAAATTGCATATGTGGCTTGCATCATGTTTCTATCGGGCAGCACTGCTCTAAGAGAATAGTTACAAAAGAGAGAGAATGCCTAACAGATTCAAACTTTTTCAGCACTGCAGACAAAGTACTTTACCCAATTATCAATGCCTCTCCATTGAAATATGCTATATATCCTGATTTCTACCGATGGTGTTATCATTATCTTTTATGTAAGAATTAAGATCAAGGCCAGGGAGGATGCAGTGGCTCACGCTAGTAATTGCAGCACTTTGGGAGGCTGAGGCGGGCGGATCACGAGGTCAGGAGCTCAAGACTAGCCTGGCCAACATAGTGAAACCCCCGTCTCTACTAAAAATACAAAAGAAAAAAAAGAGTAGCCGGGTGTGGTGGCAGGTGCCTGTAATTACAGCTACTCGGGAGTCTGAGGCAGGAGAATCGCTTGAACCTGGGAGGCAGAGGTTGCAGTGAGCTGAGATAGCACCATTGCACAGCAGCCTGGGCGACAAGAGTGAAACTCCATTTCAAAAAATATATATATATATATATCAAGGCTGGGCACAGTGGCTCACACCTGTAGTCTCAGCACTTTGGGAGGCCGAGGCCACCGGGTCATCCAAGGTCAGGAGTTCGAGACCAGCCTGGCCAACATGGTGAAACCCCGTCTCTACTAAAAATAAAAAAATTAACTGGGCATGGTGGTGGGCGCCTGTAGTCCCAGCTACATGGGAGGTTGAGGCAGGAGAATCACTTGAACCCAGGAGGCAGAGGTTGCAGTGAGCTGAGATCATGCCATTGCACTCCAGCCTGGGTGACAGAGTGAGACTCTGTCTCAAAAAAAGAAAAAGAATTCGGATCAAAATTGTTACCTCTTTCTTCCTCCACAAGTAACACATTTCACCAATTTATTTCATTATCTCACTTCTTTCTCATTTTCTCTACACTATACTTGGCCCTCATTTTCTCAGCTGAATTATCATCAAAGTCTCCTGAAAGGACTTCTTTCTTCCAACTTCTATCCATAATCTTGATACATGATTCTATACAAAGCTACTAGATACACCTAAACACTCTCTCTCCTGTTTTATATATATATATATGCATAGATATATATATATATACACATAGAGATATATATATAAATTTACATATGTAAAAATTCTGTGGCTCCCATTACACACAAAACAATATCCAAACTACTTGGTAGAGTTCTTGAGGGTTTCTAAATATATTTTTAAATTTCCATTTTCAATCTTACCTCCTTTCCTACCATTCAGAGTCAGATATAGGATTGTAGGTAAAATACAGGATGGCCAGCTAAATTTCAATATAAGCTTTAGTATATAATTTTTTTATATAGAGTATATATAATTTAATACATAATTTTAGTATATTGCTTGGGATACACTTGTACTAAAAAATAGTTTATCTAATTGAAATTTAACTGGGAGGCTCACTTCAGCAGCACATATACTAAAATTGGAGCAATACAGAGATTACACGGCCCTGTGCAAGGATGACACAAATTCATGAAGCATTCCATATAAAACTTTTCTTAAATCAAAAGAAATCTATATATAAGTATACAAATAATCAGCTCAGTGAAAATTTTAACTTTTCCTATTTTTCACAATGGTGTGTAAAATTCACTATCAAGCAATCAAATTTGATTTTTACAGAAGAAAAAAAAAAGTCCCTTAAGCGCCTAATACTGTGTTCTCCACTGTACAGAAGAGTGAAATTATACAGGGACTCACAACTTATTGAAGATAAAATAAGAAAATTATGGGAAATTTACTTAAAGCCAGGTATTTATAAGAAAACACACACCAACAAAATACTAAGAACATGAGTAAGCACTGGTTCACCTTAGTCACATTCATAGTACAGCAGAGACTATCTGAATCCAAATTCAGGCTCTGCTACTTATTAACATATACCTCTGTATGCCTCAGTTTTTTCAACTATAAAATGAGAGCCCTATCTCCCAAGGTGGCTGTGAGGATTTAGAGAATTAATACCCATTCAATGGTTAGAGCAATGCCTGACACATGGCAAACGTTCAGTAAATGCTAACTCTTACTATTCTTAGAATATTTCTGAGTTTGGTTTCCTTAGGCCTAACTCCAACCTAGGACTTATTCATAAAACTAACTTTTAAAGGCCAGGCGCGGTGGCTCAAGCCTGTAATCCCAGCACTTTGGGAGGCCGAGGCGGGCGGATCACGAGGTCAGGAGATCGAGACCATCCTGGCTAACACGGTGAAACCCCGTCTCTACTAAAAAAATACAAAAAACTCCGGAGTAGTCCCAGCT
>NW_016814053.1:1480267-1520567 GCF_001698545.2 Rhinopithecus bieti | reverse complement strand
AAAAAAAAAAAAAAGGTATTCAAGGACAAAACACTTTCATTTGAAAATTTTTTCAAGTAGTCATAAAACGTTTCAAAAGGGTAAAAGTTTAAAAATTTTATTTTCCCACAAAATGAGGTTAGCTCCTAGTCTAATTCTCTTGAAATTTACCATTACTTATGTTTAATTGCAAATTTGTTTTAATTCCTAAATCCCTCTCCTTTAGTGGAACTAAAACAGGGCAAACTACCTCAAACTCTCTAGACTTATTCTGCCTTCTTTGATCTCACCTGTGTGTTCCCTGCCTGTTCAACTCACTGATCTAGTCTGGCAACTTTGGTTTGGCAAAGCAAGAAGTTGTTTTGCCTCTTCTATGGCTCCATCTCCCAACATTCCATTTTTGTAAACTCTAATACTGTAACCTTTACTAATCCTTACCATTTGATTAAAGCAAAAGGCTAGATACTATTGAATATTATACTCCAAATATATTATGTTCAATGACTAATCACTTAAAAATTTATTATAATTGCTGTATGTGGTTTTACAAACACAGTTTTTACCTATAAGGAAAGATACAAGACTTACCTTACTTGTAATCCTGATACATATTTGGCAAGGTATTGAGAAAATAACTTTTGGAATTTTATAAGCTCCATCACCATTCAGATTATGGCTACTGTATTTCTAAGCTTATATTAAAGCATAAAAACTCATTAATGGGGAAAATATTTTCTACTGCTAGCACTGACAAATTGATACTTTGTCACAGTATCTTAACCACAATACTAAATACATTAATAAATATTAACATGGGAATTAAATCATACTAGAGATCACATGAAGACATTCTAAAATCAAACTATAAAAATTGCTGATATAGGAGGAAAGGCTTACAAGAATGTCTTTCAAACTTTTATCCAACAAGTTATTCATCGTTTTCTTTCTTCCGACCTTATCCTGTATACTACTTTACATTTACTTTAAATGAATACAATTTTGCCATTTCTATAGGACAAACAATTTGACCTCTAAAAGAAACTTTAAAATCCAGAAGTCTATAAAGAATTAAGACCTGAATTTAAGACTTAAGGCCAATTCTTTAGACACAATTCTGTACTTCTAAAAATGCTAAGGTTGTAATTTGGAAAAAACAGCAGAATAAAGACTGCTATGGGACCTCAAATTTTAAAAATTGTTTCACTGTTGTGTCCTAAATTATCAATCAGATTAAGGTGGTGGAACTAAAACAGGGCAAACTACCTCAAACAGCCAGCATTTACAAGAACCAAACTGATCTTTTTTGTTCTTACAAAAGTCAGGTAACTTCCAAATTAAGTCACCTTTTACCATAAACCCTGGAGAATAACATGGCCCAACACACCACACGTCCCACTTATCTAGTTCAAGCGAGTAACGTAACGTGAGAAACTGCACTGTGTAATTCCTTTATTTTCTGCATATTAGTGCTTTACCAACACTACAACCATAAACACAATTCCAAGTACTGTACTTTTTAGTTTGGGGAGATCACAGTCTACAGACTCATTTACTTATATTAAACAAGATTAACCTCATTCAAAACTTACTGCAGTTTATAAATTCACATAAATACAGAAACTGATGCAATTAAACAACTTCAGGATCTTACTTTTTCAATTCTTAGATTATAATTTTTTCTGCAGGCTATAATTACCTGCTCCAGTCACCAATGGTTATTGTTCAATTTAACTACATCAATTATAAACCTTTTATATTCTTAAAGAAAATTTTAAGTGAAAATTACAATTTCTTACCACAAAGATTTAGGGTTTTCCCAAATTTCAAATATTTGTTGCGCCGGTCTGCCGCCCTTTCCAGTCAAACTTTTCAAATAAACTAAAAATATACCACATCTCACCTGCAACATTCAATGAATAGCAATCATTGATGTATGAGAAAATTGTAATTAACTATGCCCCAGTTATTTTAAGACACAAAAAAATGGCTGCCTACCAATCTGTCTTCACAAGTTAGAAATACTACATTTAAGATTTAACATGAGGGTTTCAAGTTTCCTCCAGTTTAGGCATTTATACCTTTGTGCTTGTTTTGTTTCAGGATGTTACTATAGCATTGATATTGGATAACCCATATTTATATACCTTAAAATGCAATCATTTAAAACACTAAGAATTACATTTATGGTGGAGCTTTGGGAATTTTAGAAAGCAACCAGTATTCTTAGATGTGTTTATCAGCCTCATTTCTAGAGCTATTTCTACTGAAGTGAAACTGAGAACTTCGTACTTTAGTTGCATCTTGAAATCAAAAATCCCTCTGCACCAACAGGAGCCTACATGAGAATACCCTTTTGCATCTGCTTTAAGTAAAACGTCTGTCAAGAGTTTCACTTTGAATAGTTCATTCTTTTACAGTCTTACACTTCTCATACATCTTTGGTAAAAGCTCCATTACACAATATGGCCAAAGCGTGAAGGACCAATACTGTCCAACTATACCATGATATCCCGCTCAATTTTAGTTTTCAGACACCCTCATAAACAAAACCCACTCCACCTTTTCCTGTATACTGCATTTGCAGTCTACATTTCTGAAATTCCCTATTTAATTCCTTGAGGATCACTAAAATTAATCCTTAAGGTTATATAGGAACCAGATGCTGCTTTACAATTCTGCATCAAGCATTAACATTTGGTTCAAAATATTATCATAGTGGTCGCAATCCAGTTACTGGTCCTAACCAGCTAACCAAGTAATCTTGTTAGGATCTGGATATCACCAGCGAGCACACTGCTTACACATGAAGAAAAATAAGTTTACATTCATTGTCATCTGTAGGTTCTTTCTCTTCATCCTACGTCCCCTTTAATAGTCATCCCTCAAGTCTACACATCATTCATTCATCACGCTTCCTTCCTTAAAGGAGACAGAGTACTATTGAACCAACAGGATATCTTCATTATTTGCATGAGTTAATCCTACAAACAAAATTAAATACCTTTTTTATAAAACATCTTTTCCAGTGTTCTAATTGATGGAGATGTGGATCACTCATCTATAAAAAATGACTTATAGCTTCAGCTTTATCAGTTGCTATAATGTGAAAACAGGAATGTGTATTTTTTTCAACTAGGTAAAAGGTGCATATAATTTGAATTGCTAAATGCTTTATTAATGAACAAAGTAAACCTTTTAGTAATTTTTAAATTACTGGTCTCAGGCGTTTGAAACAAGGTCAAAGTATACATTCCAGTTTTGCCCAAAAGTCACTTAAAATATCTACAAATGTTTAATCTGTGTGTGGTATACACCATTATTGTTCCAATTTCTGGAGTCTATTTTTAAAGTTTAAACAAGAGGGAAAATAGCAAAGTGACTAACTTTGCAGTGGAAAAAAAGTGTCCTTCATGGGTTACACTTTCATATTTTTATGCAGCGTTAAGTTAGCTACCTTGTGGCGAACTTGGGTTTTATTCCTACTCATGCATGATGTATGTTTCAGAACTTATTTGCTGACATTTCAGATAACCTCTTACATTACCTGTTTAACATACTGAGGTGCAACTGGAACATATTACAATGATATTACTCATTACTTGCCACTGTGGGCTGTTTACTATACTGGTCTTAGATATAAAAGGTCACATTTGAAATTACTAAGTTAGAACTCATAAGGAAGGGGGGAAAGGCCTTAAGTATAAAAGACAAACGGCAGTTTGATTAAGCAATAATTTTCAGTTTACTAGATGAAACAGACTTGCAACATAGTCTGCATGAATGCAAAATAAGCCATCTACAGCAAGTGATAAGGAAACTGGGCAAAAAAGGAAAAAAGCATACATAGGAAAATGATTCTCTCGAAATAAAAAAATCAAACTATTATTACAAAGGACTTTACCAAGAACTGCTGTATTTCCCCCATCCCATCTGCTGGAAGTCAACAAGAGCATCTAGCAACTTTGTGTTCATGTCAAATGTCAGATCAGAGCATCCTAATGCAAAGCCAAAAAAAAAAAAAAAGGAAAAGGGAAACAAAAGAGAAAACCCCCAAGCCCCCTCCCCCCAAACTGTAGAACAGTAACTCCAGAGTTCAAATTCAAAAGAAGAGAAAGTGGCAATTGAAAGAGGTGATGGTGGCGATAATCCTATGAATGGGTTTTTGATTTCTCTCCTTCCAGGGGATGGGTGGAGAATGCTCATTAAGATTTGTAGTTAGAGGTTAACCATGTGAGCCCCTCATAGAGTCCGTCCCCTGAGGTGGCACAGGAGGGCTGCACATACCAGTTCCTGTCCCGAATCCGGGTCAGGCCCAGTTTCTCCTGGATCTCGTGGGGTTTCATGGCATCGGGCAGGTCCTGCTTGTTGGCGAAGATGAGGATTATGGCGTCCCTCATCTCCCGGTCATTGATAATGCGGTGCAGCTCCTGGCGAGCCTCATCGATGCGGTCGCGGTCGGCGCAGTCCACTACGAAGATCAGACCTTGGGTCCCAGTGTAGTAATGCCGCCAGAGCGGCCGGATCTTGTCCTGGCCGCCCACATCCCATACGTTGAACTTGACATTTTTGTAAGTCACCGTCTCCACGTTGAAACCCACAGTGGGAATGGTGGTCACCGACTGGCCCAGCTTCAACTTGTACAGGATTGTTGTCTTGCCGGCCGCGTCCAGGCCCAACATGAGGATCCGCATTTCCTTGTTCCCGAAGATTTTGGATAGCACCTTCCCCATCGCGTCGGAGGAGCCGGGGCCGGGGGCATTCAGGTGTCCCGGGTCCCGTCAGCCAACAACGCCGCCGCCGCCGCGAAACCGAAACGAAGCCTCCCGGCCGCGAAGGCGCCTTTGCGGCCTGCGTGGGAGGTGCCTCCTAAGGGCAGAGGCCCAGGACCGCCGCTCACTCGGGCATCACCGACCGCACAACTTGATTCCTCCACTCGTCGCTGCCACCCGGGCCCTGAGTCTGCGCCGGGAGCCGCCGCCCTGCTGAGGCGCGGCCCGGCCCGGAACTGCCCTTCCCCCCGCAGGCGCCGCGCGAGCGCCGCCGCGGTTCCCGCTCCTCCGCCTTCCTCTCACCCCGAGGGAGAATGCGGCCCTCCGGCCCGCCCGCCGGCCTGCGAGCACTGGGCTCACCACCGACCCAGGACACCCGAGAGGCAGCACGGCTCCGGGGCCCCGTCAGGTCATGGATCCTCGCGGGAACTCGGTACGCTGCCTGCAGAGAAACAGAGAGGGAGAGGGGAGTTACCGCCAGAGTTCCAGAGAGGAGTGAAGACAGAGGTGGCCCGCCTTTCCAGCTCGGTGCAGGGGGTTACCTCCAGCCGCCGCCCCGAGCGCGGGCTCCCTCCGGCCTCCAACTCCTCCTCCCAGTTCTGCCGCCGCCGCTGCCGGAAAAGGCGCCGAGGAAACCGCCTCACTTCCCCTCCCAACCACGCAGGCGCAGCAGAGGCCGACCGTTCGGACAAGAGCGACCTCTGTAAGGAGAACGGCCCGCGCGCCTAGCGTCATGGGCGCCACGCGCCGGAGGGGCGGGGCTACGGCGTCTCGGAGGGCTCGCAGGTGCGGCTGGCCCAGAGACCTGCAACCTCGGACTCTGACCGGCGCCCACCTGTGGCTCTTCTAGCGTCTCCTTCCCTGTTTTTCTCTTCCGCGCTCTGCCCTCCCCTGCCCACCCGAACCAGGGGACAGATCTACTGGAGGGCTCCACAGGGTGGGGCCCACGGGCAGCCCACTCTCTCCACGAACAGAGCTGCCTCCAGGCCTGTTCCCAGACCTCGGTGCCCGCCAGATGCTCTGCGAGTTCCCTCCGCCCGCCCCAGCTTTCGCGCACCCTCCGCGCACCCTCAACTTCCCAGGGAAGCTCTGTTCGCCTTTTTTTTTTTTTTTTTTCCTTTTCTCATCCCCTTCTTGGCTTTCTTTATCCCTTGAATTTTGTGTGTTTCCTGAAAGACACGTGGGAGGCCAGTGTCTCGTGTGGAATCTGCCAGTCAGTGCAGCGCTTTCGGGGAGTTGAGTTTACTCTGCAGCTCTTTTGAATGTTTGAGCCCTGTCTGCCTATAGGTCTCGTCAAGACCAGCCCATGTTTCTTAAAAACTGCAGTATTTATCAAGAGTTCCTGTGCCTTGCCGCGTTTTCACCTTTTTAGAATGCGACATCTGTTCATCTTTAAATATCACTTTATTTTATATGGTTAGTAGTAGCTTCTCACCCACCTACCCATTCTTTTTTTTCTTTTTTTTTTTTTGAGACAGTCTCGCTCTGTCGCCCAGTCAGGAGTGCAGTGGCGCGATCTCGGCTCACTGCAAGCTCCGCCTCCCGGGTTCAGGCCATTCTGCCTCAGCCTCCTGAGTAGCCCTCCTGGGTAGCTGGGACTACAGGCACCCGCCACCACGCCTGGCTAATTTTTTGTATTTTTAGTAGAGACGGGGTTTCACCGTGTTAGCCAGGATGGTCCCGATGTCCTGACTTCTTCATCCGCTCGTCTCTGCCTCCCAAAGTGCTGGGATTACGGGCGTGAGCCACCGCGCCCGGCCTCCCATTCTTAAATTTAAGAAGCCTAGACGGTAAAATATAGGATTTAGAATATAGAACGACCGCTTGTATGGCCTGGATCTGGCACTTAACCTTACTAAGTTTATCTCATGTGTAAACTGACCTTGCTAACTCCCCCACGTGAGGCTTAAATAATACAACGTGGAAGACTTTAGGGCACATTTTTGGTTTTTTGGTTTTTGTTTGTTTCTTGAGACAGAGTCTCACTCTGTCGCCCAGGCTGCAGTCCAGTGGCACAATCTCGGCTCACTGCAGCCTTCTCATCCCGGGTTCAAGCAGTTCTCCTGCGTTAGCCTCCGGAGCAGCTGGAATTACGGGCGCCCACCACCAGGCCCGGCTAATTTTTGTATTTGTAGCAGAGACAGGATTTCACCGTGTTGGCCAGGCTGGTGTTGAAGTCTTGACCTCAGGTGATCCACCCACCTCGGCCTCCGAAAGTGCTGGAATTACAGGCGTGAGCCATTGCGCCCTGCCAAGGACACATTTTTATATCAAATGGTTAATGATAAAATTAGACTTAGAGTAAAGTAACGTGCAACCTTCAAATATCAAGAGGAGAAAACAGGAAATGGGTATCTTTGTTTAAAAGGAAGATGCTATAAACAGCATATGGTAACATACTATTTTTATTTCACAAATTAAGAAAATTAATGGTAGATATGGTATATGATAACCTTACAAACGTCATTTCATCCGGAAATAAACTTATTAAATATTAATATTCTAACATTTCATTTACTTTCCATGTACCTTAAGATGAAGCACTGTCATAAAACTGAAAAGCTTAGGAGTCTTAAGATTGGGGTTCAGCTGTCACCCCCAACCCCACCTCTCTTTTTATTTTTGGGACAGGGTCTCGCTCTGTCACCAAGGCTGCAGTGCAGTGGTGCAATGTCAGCCCACTGCAGCTTCAGCCTCCTAGGCTCAAGAGATTCTCCCACCTCAGCCTCCCGAGTATCTGGGACTAAAGGCGTGCACCACCACACCTGACTAATTTCTCTATTTTTTGTAGAAACAGGTTTTGCCACTTTGGCCAGGCTAGTCTCAAACTTCTGACTCTTAAGTGATCTGCCCACCTCGGTCTCCCAAAGTGCTAGGATTACAGGCATGAGCCACCGCACCAAGCCCTTTTTTAATTTTTATTTTTATCCAGGCACCTGGGTTATGTTTTGTGTTTTGGATTTTGTTTTTTTGTTTTGTTTTGTTTTGAGACGGAGTCTTGATGTATTGCCCAGGTTGGAGTGCAGTGGCTCAGTCTCGGTCTCAGCTCACTGCAACCTCCACCTCCCAGTTCAAGCAATTCTCCTGCCTCAGCCTCCCAAGTAGCTGGGACTACAGACATACGTCACCACGCCTGGCCAATTTTTGTATTTTTAATGGAGACGGGGTTTCACCGTATTGGCCAGGCTGGTCTCAAACTCTTAACCTCAAGCCTCAAGTGATCCGCAGGCCTCGGCCTCCCACAGTACTGGGATTAGAAGTGTGAGCCACCAGGCCTGGCCTGGGTTATGTTTTAAATTTTAAACAGATGAATGCTCCAACAGCTAAGTATAGAAAAACCTCTACTTTTTGACTCAAAGCCTGTAAATGAAGAGATTTCTGGAATTTACATGCAAACCAGCCTTCCCTAGAGAATGCCATTTCATAATTTTTAATCTCTTCAACAACCACATATGTTTATGATATTCCTGACTAAAATAGTATAAACAAAATGCCATAATTTTTACTCATTTATTTATCATTATTTTTTGTAGACACAGGACCTCACTATAACCCAGGCTGGTCTCAAACTGCTAGACTCAAGCAATCCTGCTTCAGTCTCTGAAACTGCTGGAATTACAGGCCTAAGCCACTGCACCCAGCCAATACTATATCTCATAAGAAATATGCTTACTTGTAAAAAATGGCTTAGACCTTGTTTTTTTGTTGTTGTTGTTTGTCTTTCAGATGGAGTCTCGCTTGATCGCCCAGGCTGGAGTTGAGTGGCATAATCTCAACCCACCGCAACCTCCGTCTCCTGGGTTCAAGTGATTCTCCTGCCTCAGCCTCCTGAGCTGCTGGGACTATGGGCATGTGCTACCACGCCCAGCTAATTTTTGTATTTTTAGTAGAGACGGGGTTTCACCATACTGGCCGTGCTGGTCTCGAACTCCTGACCTCGTGATCCACCCACCTTGGCCTCCCAAAGTGCTGGGATCACAGGCATGAGCCACTGCGCCCGGCCCTGTGCTTTTAAATTGAAATTAATGTATTCTGTAACAATAGTACCACACACTGTTTACCCTAATTTCTGAATTCTTATAGCTCTTAAAAATCACTCATTCCATAAGACCCTGTCATGTATTTCTTTTTATCTCATCAAGTACCAAGGATGACTCTGACCACATGACAAAGGTGGTCTGACCATGTCCTTGTTTGATGATGACTTTATCCCATTTATCATTTCAAACCTTTAGGCAGAGTTACCCAGAATTGAACAGTATTTTAAAGAAGGAATAAATCCTGGGAAATCTATTAGCAGTAGCTATAAAGTATAAACAAAAAGTTTTAAGAAAGTATATCTTTAGAAAAATTGCTAATCCTGCCAGGAATAGTGATTCATGTCTGTAATCCCAGCTATGCAGGAGGCTGAGGCAGGAGTATCCCTTGAGGCCAATAGTTCAAGGTCAGCCTGGGCAACATAGTGAGACCCAATCTCTACCAAAAGAAATTTTAATTAGGTCTCAAAATAAATACAAAAATATAAATAAATAAATAAAAACAGAGCCGGGTGTGGTGGCTCACACCTGTAATCCCAACACTTTGGGAGGCTGAGGCGGGCAGATCACAAGGTCAGGAGATTGAGACCATCCTGGCTAACATGGTGAAACCCCGTCTCTACTAAAAAATACAAAAAACTAGCCAGGCGAGGTGGTGGGCACCTGTAGTCCCAGCTACTCTGGAGGCTGAGGCAGGAGAATGGCGTGAACCCGGAAGGTGGAGCTTGCAGTGAGCCAAGATCGCGCCACTGCACCCCAGCCTGGGCAACAGAGCCAGACTCCGTCTCAAAAAATAAAAATAAAAATAAAAATAAAAAAAAACAGAGAGGCTAAGTCATTCTGACTTCTTAATTGACTGAGTACTCCAAACCTTGTAATTAGTAAAAGTGCATGTAGTGTTTACAGTAACAGTGGTTGGGCCCTGTGCTGTCAGTTACTTAGTTGTAATGTTAATTTTATTTATTTATTTTTGAGACAGGGTCTCACTCTGTCACCTAGGCTGGAGCGCAGTGGCACAATCACGGCTTACTGCAGCCTCAATCTCCAGGGCCCAAGGGATCCTCCCACCTCAGCCTCCCAAGTAGCTGGGACTACAGGTGTGAGGCATTATGCCCGGTTAATTTTTTGTATGTGTGTGGTGACAGTGTCTCCCTTTGTCACCCAGGCTGGTCTCGAACTGCTAGCCTCATTCGATCCTTCCATCTTTACCTTCCAGAATGCTGGGATTACAAGTGTGAGCCACTGTGCTCAGCCAGTTGTGATTTTATTATACAATAACATAGTATATAGCGATGCCTTGGTATAAATGTTATGATATTCAGGAAGAAACTTAAGGGACACCAAAGATCTGAGGGCTAAAATCCTTATCTTCTCTTCATAATGATTCCAGCTTAAAATGTTCTAATCTATAGGTTTTGTCATTGGTTTCTGTTTTTGCTTGTTTTCCCCTATAGATACATGAAGGAAAAGGCATATAAGCAAAACACTGACTAATTGGTGAATGGATCACAATGGTACTAAACACATTAACTAATCTAAGCCATCACGCAATATTAGCAGTCTACATTACTTTTTGCTTCTAGCACAGTGTTTTGTACTGTATCTGCCTTACTTCCTAACTTGCTGTTTAGAGGTTCCGCCTCTCAAGGGAATCCTTCAGATAGCTAGCTTGATGGCAAAAGCAAGGTGGAAGAACTTTCCATGTTACAGAACCCAAAGAAAAGAATCTTCCAAATCTGAAGAAAAAGTTGGTAAGCTAGCAAATTTACAGCTGTTTGTATATTAGAAACTAAATAAATAAAATAACTTTAGGCCAGTCTCGGTGGCTCATGCCTGTAATCCTAGCACTTGGGGAGGCTGAGCCTGGCAGATCACTTGAGATCCAGGAGATCGTAGACCAGGCTGGCCAACATGGTAAAACCCTGTCTCTACTAAAAATACAAAAATTAGCTGGGCGTGGTGGCGGGTGCCTGTAATCTCAGCTGCTCGGGAAGTTGAGGCAAGACAATTGCTTGAACCCAGGAGGTGGAGGTTGCAGTGAGCCATGATCATGCCATTGCACTCCAGCCTGGACAGCAGAGCAAGACTCCATCTGAAAAAATAATAAGAGGCCGGGTGTGGTGGCTCACTCCTCTCATCCCAGCACTTTGGAGGCCAAGGTAGGTGGATCACCTGAGATTGGGAGTTAGACCATCCTGACCAACAAAGAGGAACCCCATCTCTACTAAAAATACAAAATTAGCTGGGTGTGGTGGCACATGCCTGTAATCCCAGCTACTCGGGAGGCTGAGGCAGGAGAATCAATGGAACCCAGGAGGCGGAGGTTGCAGTGAGCCAAGATCGTGCCACTGCACTCCACCCTGGGCAACAAGAGTGCAACTCCGTCTGAAAAATAATAATAACTTTAGATGCTACATAGTGCTGTTTCAAAGAGAGAGAATAAATGAATTAATAAAAAATAAATGGGCCGGCACAGTGGCTCAAGCCTGTAATCCCAGCACTTTGGGAGGCCGAGACGGGCGGATCACGAGGTCAGAAGATCGAGACCATCCTGGCTAACACGGTGAAACCCCGTCTCTACTAAAAACTACAAAAAAAAACTAGCCGGGTGAGGTGGCGGGCGCCTGTAGTCCCAGCTACTCGGAAGGCTGAGGCAGGAGAATGGCGTGAACCCGGGAGGCGGAGCTTGCCGTGAGCTGAGATCCGGCCACTGCACTCCAGCCTGGGCGACAGAGCGAGACTCCGTCAAAAAAAAAAAAAAAAAAAAAAAAAGAATGAGGAAGAGAAAGAAACAAGAAGAAAGGAAGAAAAGGAAGGAAGGAAAAGAAGAGAGTTGTATTGAAAAGTAGAGCTTAGAGCTTGGCAGTGTTGTAAACGGTATCTTAATCCAAAACCCAGATTTAGGTTGGAAAGGTAAAATTCCTTAGAAAATTATAACCAGGTAGGTTCATGTGAAATTTCCTGCTCCATATCCTCTTTTTAAATTTTACTTTATAAACACACATAGTATATATACCAAGAACAAACAATGGAGCAGCTTCTATGCTGTTCAGAACCTTTGAACCATCAGCATTTAATTGTCTGTAGTAGCTCCTACTTTAAGATACAGTTTTGAGCACAATGACCAAGATTTATGAGTGTGGAAATGGTTGTAAAATCCTAGGTAAATGTTACAGCAGTTTTACAAGGACTAAGCCGGACACAATTTATGAGTTTGTTTCCATTTCAAGTAAGAAAGATTTATCTTCCAGTAGAGTTAGAAAGAGACTCTGTCTCAAAAATAAAATTGATTATATGTCCACAAATAATAGTCAAATAGCATAACCTGCTGAGTTAAAGACTGGCTTCAGGCCAGGTGTGGTGGCTCACACTTGTAATCCCAGCACTTTGGGAGGCTGCGGCAGGTGGATCATCTGAGGTCAGGAGTTCCAGACCAGCCTGGCCAACATGGTGAAACCCCATCTCTCCTAAAAATACAAAAATTAGCTGGGTGTGGTGGTGCATGCCTGTAATCCCAGCTACACAGGAGGCTGAGGCAGGAGAATTGCTTGAACCCAGGAGGCGGAGTTTGCAGTGAGCTGAAATCACGCCGTTGCACCTCAGTCCAGCCTGGGTGACAGAGTGAGACTCCATCTCGAAAAGAAAAAAAACAAGACTGGCTTCAGAGGTAACATTACAGTTTCTTAAACGTGGGTCATTGGGGCTATGCCCCTCTCTGGTGAATTAGGGCAAGAGTTCCTCTGCTGTCACACTATGGGATAAAGGTCAGCTACCCTGTGTGCTGACATTCCAAATTAACTGAATTAATGCCAGAAAAGGAAAGTTCTAGAGCCTTTGAAGCAGTTTCATTTCCAAATGTAAAAATGGGTCTTTCTGCTGCTTATTACATATTTTAGCATTACAGGAAAACAAATCATGAATTCAATGTACTTACATAGTTATGTTAGAAGGTTGACCTGGAACATCATAACAATTTTGATGTGGATAAATCTTCAACAGTGTATCAAAGATTCTAGGAGTAGAGGGAGTTATTCAATGTGTTTAACACTCTTAGGATGTCTTTAGAAACTGCGGCCCCCATCCACAGGAATACAGGAGTAGACTCCTAGCAGTCCTGGATTTTCTGTTGGATTCCTCAGCATGTACATCTCTGGCCATACCAACTGGACCACAGGTAGACTCATTATCCTAATTGGCTAATTGGATTTTTTTTTTTTTTTTAGACAGGGTCTTACTCTGTTGCCCAGGCTGGAGTGCAATGGCACAATCTCGGCTCGCTGCAGCCTACACCTCCTGGGTTCGAGCGATTCTCATGCCTCAACCTCCCAAGTAGCTGGGATTACAGGCACATGCCACCACGCCTGGCTGATTTTTGTAATTTTAGTAGAGATGGGGTTTCACCATGTTGGCCAGGATGGTCTCGAACTCCTGGCCTCCAATGATCCACTTGCATTGGCCTCCCAAAGTGCTGGGATTACAGGTGTGAACCACCATGCCCAGCCTGGATTTTTATTCCTAAGAATTTAGAATCAGATCTGAAGAAATACTGTACCAGTCCTTCTTTTCCTAATGGATGCATCTTACTAACTAGAGACTGTGTCACAGCCATATTCCTGTTTTGAGGACTGGGAGGCAGACAGAGGTTAGTTTTCAGGGAGAAAGAAAGAAGCAGATGTGTGGAGAAAGCAGAGATGAAGCGGAGACTATTCCTGACGCTCCAAGCCCTTACTAGGGTCTGTCTGCATACCAATCACTGAGTTTCATGAAACACCCCAGTTTTGGGGGGTTTTTTGTTTTGTTTTGTTTTGTTTTTTGAGACACTCTCACTTTGTGGCCCAATTGGAGTGCAGTGCAGCGATCTCGGCTCCACTGCAACCTCCACCTCCCGTGTTACAAGCGATTCTTGTGGTTCAAGTGATTCTCATGCCTCAGCCTCCCGAGTAGGTGGGACTACAGACGTGTGCCAACACGCCCGGGTAATTTTTGTGTTTTCAGTAGAGATGGGTTTTTGTCATGTTGGCCAGGTTAGTCTCGAATTCCTGCCCTCAAGTGATCCATCCACCTCTGCCTCCCAAAGTACTGGGATTACGGGCATGGGCCACTGAGCCGGCCACATTACTTTTCTTTTTGCTAAAGCAAGCTCTAATTGGCTTCTGTTACATATAACCAAAGGCAATCATTTTACAAAACATGTCAAGAAAAAGTAATGTGCAAGCAAAATAAAATTTTAAAGTAAATGCATCAAACATAGATGTTAATGCTTCAAGAGAATTATATGTATATGACCACCATTAGAATTAAAGGGGTAGGGTGGACTCTTGATAAATCTAATTCAGTTTATAAAGAGCACTGAAGTCCTGGATTGTTTGTTTGTTTTTGAGACAGTGTCTGGCTCTGTCAACCCAGCTGTAGTGCAGTGGCACAATCAGCTCACTGCAGCCTCTGCCTCCCAGGCTCAAAGGCTCAAGAGATCCTCCCACCTCAGCCGCCCAAGTAGCTTGGACTACAGAAGTGAGCTGCCACATCTGGCTAATCTTTGTGTTTTTTGCAGAGACGGGGTTTCACCATGTTGCCTAGTCTGGTCTGGAACTCCTGAGCTCAAGCAATCCACCCACCTTGGCCTCCCAAATTGCTAGGATTACAGGGGGATTACAGGTGTGAGCCACCACGCCCAGCCTGACTTGGCCTTTTGAACTATACTTGAATTGCTTTATAGAGCTCTTAGAATAACTTAATGTATTCCTCATACTATAACAATAGTTGTCTTAATGTGGGAATAGAAAAAAAAAAAATCACAGAGTCACTGGAGTTTTTCAGCCAGTATCATTCGCCCTAAACAAAAGGTAAGCATAAAATTAATACAATAGAATTCACTTCCAGGGAGATAGAGTAGGCATACTTTTCCAATTCTTTTCTAAGTACAACTAAAACCCGAGGCATTACAAAGAAAAGAAGCATAAGAAGACTATGCCAGCTGGAGAGAAGGAGGCAGGCTGGTTAGCGACCTGGAGACCCAAGGAATGACTTAGTGGTAAGTTTCTCGCTGCTCTTTTGTCCTCATATCTTCCAAACCTGGAACTTAAGAAGCTGAAACCTTGAAATATGAAAGAAGCTCCAAGAAAAGCCTTCTCTCTTTAGCCAAATGATGAGGAAAGGGGCAGGAAGACAGACAGCCAAAGGACCAGAAGACAGCCTAGAAAGGCAGAAAACTTTTAGAAAATAACCATGTCAGCCAAACACCAAAGAAAAATCTGTGGCCCCACTTCCACCAATGGTAATAAAGGCCAGGTGGAGAGCTATCAACCTAAAGAGAAAAAACTGAGGCAATCTTAAGTAGAGCGTTTACTTGGGTCAAGTTTGAGAACTGCAAACCAGGAGTATAGATCCAAGTTGTCCTGAATATACTCCGATTAGCAGTCATTACAAGTGTGTTTCTTTTTCTTTCTTTTTTTTTTTTTTTTTGAGACAGAGTCTCACTCTGTCACTCAGGCTGGAGTGCAGTGGCTCCATCTCGGCTCACTGCAACCTCTGCCTCCTGCCTTAGCCTCCCAAGTAGCTGAGACTACAGGCATGTGCCACCATACCCAGCTACTTTTTTTTGTATTTTTAGTTGAGATGGGGTTTCACTATGTTGGCCAGGCTGGTCTCGAACTCCTGACCTCAAGTAATCCACCTACCTTGGCCTGCCAAAGTGCTGGGATTACAGTCATAAACTACTGTGCCTGGCCACAAGTGTGTTTCTAAAGGAAATAAAAGAGGCAGTTCCTAGATTGTTTACCAAGATTTACATTAAAATAACTTAAGGTATTGGTTGGCTATACATTGTTCTTTGTATCACAAGTTCCAGGAACATGAAGACAATGGGTGAGACAGCTAATTAGGAACAAAATGCTAGTCAGGAACAATTGCCACCAGCCAAGAGTGGTGGCTCGCTTGAACTCAGGAGTTTGAGACTTGGGCAACGTGGTGAAACCCTGTCTCTACAAAATACAAAAATTAGCTGGGTGTGGTGGCGCATGCCTGTAGTCCCAGCTACTCAGGAGACTAAAGTGGGAGGATTGCTTGAGCCCAGGAAGTTGAGGCTACAGTGAACAGAGATTGTGCCACTGCTCTCCAGCCTGAGAGAGACTCAAAAAAAAAAAAAAAAAAAAAATGGCCCCCAGACATGGGTGGGGAGGTGCCTGAAGGCCCATACTCAAGTCTCTGGGCCTGATAAGTTTTACATACCTCACAGAGCTCAGACTGTTCAGAGCTGTCTTTCTTTTCTTAGAGCCTAGGCATCTGCACTTGCCAGGCTCTTAATAAGGTGCCGCAGTCTCTTGTCCCCTCACCAAGTTGAGTAGGGAACAGGGTTGTCCATCGCCACCAGATGATAATGAGCCCCACCCAAATTCTTGGTGTCAATGGAGACCACTTGGGGAACCTGGATGTCTACCTTCCTTTGGCAGTAGGAGGCATTGAACCCCGCCCTGCTGGGGTGGATCAGAGGAGGCCTACTGGAAAGTCAGGATTTTCACTATAAGGAGTCCAGTTCCCTCTCCCACCACTACTTCCTTCTGATATTGTGATATATTAATGAGAGATCTATATTTGATTTTTAGTCCCAGTTTCTTGCACAAAACTTTTTTTTTTTTTTTTTATCCCCGTTTTTTTCACAAAAATTTTTTTTTTTTTTTTTTTTTTTTTGAGACAGAATCTTGCTCTGTTGCCAGGCAGGAGTGCAGTGGCATAATCTCGGCTCACTGCAACCTCTGCCTCCTGGGTTCAAGCGATTCCACTGCCTCAGCCTCCCAACTAGCTGGGACTACAGGCATGCACTGCCACGCCCAGCTAATTTTTTGTATTTTAGTAGAGATGGGGTTTCACCATGTTGGCCAGGATGGTCTTGATTTCCTGACCTTGTGATCTGCCTGCCTCAGCCTCCCAAAGTGCTGGGATTAAAGGCGTGAGCCACCGCGCCCGGCCACAAAACTTCTGAGACCCTTGAAATTTCCTGACTGATAGATGTGAGGGGAACATCTTTTGTTACTCATCACGTTAACTAAAAATGAAATCCTAAGCCCGGCAACTGACTGAATGAACCACCTCTTGGCCAAGAGGACCCTAAAGAAACCATAAAAACTGAGTTCCCGGCTATAATAAGATAGGAGGTCATACATGCCTCTTTGTACCCCCTCCCTGTTGCAGTTTAGACACAACTGACCAGCATTAATGTTAAAATAGAGATCATAAGATTGACAGAACAGGTTGGGCACGGAGGCTCACGTCTGTAATCCCAACACTTTGAGAGCCAGAGGCAAAGGATTGCTTGAGCTCAGGAGTTAGTTAGAGATCAGCCTGTGTAACCGCCCAATGGATTCACCTTGTCCACTGTTTAGACAGAGCCAATTTATCAAGACAGGGGAATGGCAATAGAGAAAGAGTTATTCATGCAGAGCCAGCTGTGCTGGAGACCAGAGTTTTATTGTTATTCAAATCAGTCTCCCGGAGCATTCAGGGATCAGAGTAGGATTTTGTTGTTTTCTTTTCTTTCTTTCTGTTTTTTTTTTTTTTTTTGAGAGGTAGTCTCACTCTGTTGCCCCGGCTGGAGTGCAGTGGTGCGATCTCACTGCAACCTCCTCCTCCCAGCAAGGGAGGCAAGCGATTCTTCTGCTTCAGCCTCTCGAGTAACTGGGATTACAG
Organism: Rhinopithecus bieti; assembly: GCF_001698545.2. Lineage (NCBI taxonomy): Eukaryota > Metazoa > Chordata > Mammalia > Primates > Cercopithecidae > Rhinopithecus > Rhinopithecus bieti. Next base: position 1,503,100 of record NW_016814053.1, on the reverse strand, counting down.
GTGCGCCATCAGGCCGGACTAATTTTTGTATTTTTAGTAGAGATGGGGTTTTGCCATGTTGGTCAGGCTGGTCTCAAACTCCTGACCTCAAGTGATCCGCCCAACTCTGCCTCCCAAAGTGCTGGGATTACAGGCGTGAGCCACCGCACTGAGCCCAGGATCGGAGTTTTTAAGGACAATTTGGTGGGTGAGGGGTAGCCAGTGAGTCACGAGTGCTGATTGGTCAGGTAGGAGATGAAATGAAGGGAGTTGAAGCTTTCCTCTTGCACTGAGTCAGTTCCTGGGTGGGGGCAACAAGATCACATGAGCCAGTTTATCAGTCTGGGTGGTGCCAGTTGATCCATCAAGTTCAGAGTCTGCAAAATATCTCAAGCACTGCTCTGCGTCTTTACAATGGTGATGTTAGCTCCAGGAGCAATTTGGGAAGGGTCAGAATCTTGTCGCCTCCAGCTGCATGACTCCTAAACCATAATTTCTAATATTTTGGCTAGTTCATTAGTCCCACAAAGGCAGCCTAGTCTCCAGGCAAGAAGGGGGTTTGTTTTGGGAAAGGGCTGTTATCATCTTTGTTTTAAACCATAAACTAAAATCTAAGTTCCTCCCAAAGTTACTTTGGCCTACGCCCAGGAATGAACAAGGACAGATTGGAGATTAGAAGCAAGTTGGAGTTGGTTAGGTTCAGATCTCTTTCACTGTGTCAGTTCCAATTTTGCAATGGCGGTTTCACCTGAACACCGTAGGGAGACCACCCTCCCACCCTCCGCATCTACAAAAGTAAAATAAAATAAAGTTAGCTGGTTATGGTGGTGCACACCTGTGGTACCAGCTACTTGGAAGGGTGAGGATTGCTTGAGCCTGGAGTTCGAGGCTGCAGTGAGCTGTGATTGTGCCCTGGCACTCCAGCTTGGGTGACAGAGCAAGACGCTGTCTCAAAAAGACTGACAGAAGGGTGCAGTAGCTCACGGCTGTAATCCCAACAGTTTGGGACGCCGAGGCGGGCAGATCACCTGAGGTCAGGAGTTCAAGACCAGCCTGACCAACATGGAGAAACCCCATCTCTACTAAAAATACAAAATTAGCCGGGCGTGGTGGCACATGCCTGTAATCCCAGCTACACAGGAGGCTGAGGCAGGAGTATCACTTGAACCCGGGAGGCAGAGGTTGCGATGAGCTGAGATCGCACCATTGCACTCCAGCCTAGGCAAAAGAGCGAAACTCCATCTCAAAAACAAAAAAGACTGATAGAATGGATTATCTTTATGGTAATAAGATACAAATTATAAACAGGACCTAAGGCCATGCCAGGCAAGCATTAAGCCATGCACTCCTACACTTAAAGAAAAACCTATGTCCTAGCCACCACAAGGTTTGTCTTTTTCTCTAGCAGCTAAATAAGCACTGGCCTTGAGATAAACAATGTTGAAGCGGTTGCAGTTTAGAACTGCAGATGCTGACCAACTGACTCTTTGTTCCATAAGCCATAACTACAGCTCTGATTGGACAAGAGACTGATTTCAGTAACTTTCTCCTGATAAGAAGACCACTGACCAAGGACTGGGTCTGGCCAGTTCAACGGAGACTGCGCACTTAAAAGTCCTTTTGTGTCCTGAAAAGACCTTTGATGAATAGGGCCTAACCGTAATACATTTAAATGTTAAGTCTCCACCCCAAGGTGAACATAGTTCATATGTAACATCCATGTTTATTCAACATGCATGTACCAGGACCACCTTCATGAATATTCATAGCTCCTCCTCTAGCCTGTTAAATATGTATGTTTAGCCAACTACTTCAGTATAAAGCTCCTACCCCAGCCCCACCTCCTTTGAAATGCCTGTTTCCAGGTCTCTACTGGAGGCTGCGCTTCCCAGCCTCCAGGATAGCCACCTTGCAGGCTATAACGCTTTACAAGAAATAAAGTCTCCATTTCTAAATTTATAGATCTTGTGATTTTTTTTAAGTTAACAGTAATAACCCCATTTAACCATTCCTGAATTTATGCTAATGAGGTGACTCTTAGAGGATGGGGGTTACTTGCCAGAGGAACCAACCCTGGATGGAATGTTCAGTCTCACACCTTGAACTCCAGGGAAGGGAGAAGATCTGGGGATTCAGCTAGTCACCAATGACTACTGATTTAATTAATCATGCCTACACAATAGAACCTCCATAAAATCCCTAACCAACAAGGTTTGGAGAGGTTCTGGGTTGGTGAACACACTGAGGTGCTAGAAGGGTGGCACCTCTAGCAAGGGCATGGAACCCTCACACAACCCACCCATCCCTATACCTTGCCCAATGCATCTCTTTCTTTGTTTTTTTTTGTTTTTGTTTTGTTTTTGTTTTTGTTTTGAGACAGTCTCACCGTGCTGCCCAGGCTGGTCTCAAACTCCTGGACTCAAGCAATCCACCCACCTCCACTTCTCAAAGTATTGGGATTATAAACATGAGCCACTGTGCCTGGCCCCAATTCATCTCTTTCATTTTGCTATTCCTGAATTGTATTCTTTATAATAAACCAGTAATTGCCAGTAAAGTGCTTTCCTGAGTTCCTCGAGCCATCCAGCAAATTATCAAACCCCAGGAGGGAGTCATGGGAGCCCCTGATTTATAGCCAGTGGGTCAGAAGTACAAGTCACAACTTGGAATTTGAGACTGACTTCTGAACTGGGATAGTCTTGTTAGACTGAACCCTTAACCTGTGTGGTCTGTGCTAATTCTGGGTAGTTACTGTCATAATTGTAGTACACCCGACTGGGATCTAGAGAGCTGGAGAATTGCTTACTGTGAGGGAAAACTCCACACATTTGGTGTCAGAAGCATCATGAGTGTATAGGAAAACAGGTTTTTTTTTTTTTCTTCTTCTTCTTCTTTTCTTTTTTTTGAGACAGAGTTTTACTCTTTTGCCCAGGCTGGAGTGAAGTGGTGCTACCTAGGTCTACTGCAACCTCTACCGCCCCACCCTGGGTTCAAGCGATTCTCCTGCCTCACCCTCCCGAGTAGCGGGGATTATAGGCGACTGCCACCATGCCCGGCTAATTTTTTGTATTTTTAGTAGAGACAGAGGTTTCTCCACGTTGGCCAGGCTGGTCTCAAACTCCCGACCTCAGGTGATCCACCCACCTCGGCCTCCCAAAGTGCTAGTATTACAGGCGTGAGCCACCGCAGCCCGCTGGAAAACAGGTTTTTTTCTCTTACTCCCTCACCCCCAATACCAGCCTCCCTTGTGGTATAGAGTCAGTGAAAACCCTGTGGGGAGCAGTAATGTACTCCTACGCTTTCCAGTCAGGGAGATATCACTGGAGGCCTAGTGGGGAGCCAGTACTCCCACCCTCACCTTGTAGTCACAAGGAGGCACTCCTAGGTTGTCAACAGAGGCCAAATGAGGAACCTGGACATCTGCCCCCATCTGGCAGTAACAAGGTAGTGCTCCTCTTTCCTTGCTGGGGAGGTGTTAGAGGAGGCCAGCTAAAACAGAAGTTTAAATAAGATCCAGATGGGTGCAGAGGCCAGGTGGGGTGGGTCACACCTGTAATCACAGCACTTTGGGAGGCTGAGGCAGTGCAGATCACCTGAGGTCAGGAGTTCAAGACCAGCCTGGCCAACATGGTGAAACCCCGTCTCTACAAAAAATACAAAAAATTAGCTGGGCATGGTGGTGTGCACCCGTAGTCCCAGCTACTCCGGAGGCTGAGGCGGAAGAATCTCATGAACCCAGGAGGCAGAGGTTGCAGTGAGCCGAGATCATGCCACTGCAGTCCAGCCTGGGCAACAGAGTGAGACTCTGTCTCCAAAAAAAAAAAAAGAAAAGAAAAGAAAAAAGTCGGGTATGGTGGTACAAGTTTGTGATCCCAGCTATTTGGGAGGCTGAGGCATGAGGATCGCTTGACCCCAGGAGACAGAGGTTAAAGTGAGCCGAGATGGTGACACAGTGAGACTCCATCTCAATAAATAAATAAATAAGATTCATTGCTTAACGATGGGAAATCTTAATTAAAAATTAAAATTAGGCTGGGCGCAGGGGCTCACCCCTATCATCCCAGCAGTTTGAGAGGCCGAGGTGGGTGGATCACTTGAGGTCAGGTGGTCGAGACTAGTGTGGCCAAGATGGTGAAACCCCATCTCTACTAAAAGTACAAAAATTAGCTGGGCATAGTGGCACGCACCTGTAATCCCAGCTACTTGGGAGGCTGAGGCAGGATAATAGCTTGAACCCAGGAGGCAGAGGTTGTAGTGAGCCGAGATCCTGCCACTGCACTCCAGCCTGGGTAACAGAGGGAGACTCCATCTCAAAATAAGTAAATAAACAAATAATTAAATTAAATTTAAAATAAGATCCAGAGTCTTATAACATAATACCGAAAATATTCAGGTCACCACCAAAAATCACTCACCATAACAATATCTCAGATTGAATGAAAAAAAGACAATAAATGTCAACATCAAGATGAAAAGATGTTCAAATAATAAGACAAAGTTTTACTGCAGCCAGCATAAAATGGTTTAATTAGCAATTATGAACACACTTGAAACAATTAAAAAAAAGTCTCAGCAAATAAACAGAAAGTCTCAGCAGAGATATAGAAGATATAAAGAAGGGCTGTGCACAGTGACTCACACCTGTAATCCCAGCACTTTGGGAGGCCGAGGCAGGAGGATCATTTGAGGGAAGAAGTTTGAGACCAGCCTGGACAACATAGTGAGACCTCATCTCCACAATTTAAAAAAAAAATTTTTTTCATTCTTCTTGAAACAGAGTCTTACTCTGTTGCCCAGGCTGGAGTGTAGTGGCATAATCTCGGCTCACTGCAGCCTCCACCTCCCAGGTTCAAGCGATTCTCCTGCTTTAGCCTCCTGAGTAACTGGGATTACAGGCATGCACCACCAGACCTGACTAATTTTTGTATTTTTAGTAGAGATGGGGTTTCACCATGTTGGCCAGGCTGGTCTTGAACTCCCGACCTCAGGTGATCTACCCATCTTGGCCTCCCAAAGTCCTGGGATTACAGGCGTGAGCCACTGCACCTGGCTCCATCTCTACAATTTTTTAAAAAATAGCTAAAAGAAGTTGGAATTTCTCTAAACAGAAAGGAAAGGATTTGTTTTTTTTTTTTTAAAGGAATGTTGGTACTTCAGGAAGCAAGAACATGGTAAGCAAAAATATGGGTAAATGCAATCGATTTTTCTTCTCCTCTTGAGTTTTCTAAATTATGTTTGATGATTGAAACAAAAGTTATAACTCTCCGACATAGTTCTAAATGTATGTAGATGGAATAGTAAAGACAATTATTGCTCAAGTCCTTGCTCGTAAAGAAAAAAGAAAAGGGCTAGGTGTGGTGGCTCACACCTGTAATCCCAGCACTTTGGGAGGCCGAGGCGAGTGGATCACCTGAGGTCGTGATTTCGAGACCAGCCTGACCAACGTGGAGAAACCCTGTCTCTACTAAAAATACAAAATTAGCCAGACATGGTGGCGCATGCCTGTAATTCCAGCTACTCAGGAGGCTGAAGCAGGAGAATCACTTGAACCCAGGAGGCGGAGGTTGCAGTGAGCCGAGATTGCACCATTGCACTCCAGCCTGGGCAACAAGAGCGAAACTCTGTCAAAAAAAGAAAGAAAGAAAGAGAGAGAGAAGGAAAATTATAAGCAGAGAAGAATAAAAGAACATAAATATCAGCAAAAACTGAGGACTGAAAGACAACATATCACACACCTTATTATCAAGTGCCCATGGAACATACACCAAAATAGACCATACCCTGGGCCGTAAAACAAACCTCAACAAATACATAAAGAATTGAAGTGGAGCCAGGCACTGTGGCTCATGCCTGTAATCTCAGCACTTTGGTAGGTTGAGGCGGGTGGATTGCCCGAGGTCAGGAATTCGAGACCAGCCTGGCTAACATAGTGAATCCCTGTCTCTACTAAAAATACAAGAAATTCGCTGGGCATGGTGGCGGGTGCCCGCTTGTAATCCCAGCTACTAGGGAGGCTGAGGCAGGAGAATCGCTTGACCCCAGGAGGTGGATGTTGCAGTGAGCCGAGATCATGCCATTGCACTCCGGCCTGGGCAACAAGAGCGAAAACTCCATCTCAAAAACAAAAAAAAAATTGAAATGATACAGAGTATGTTCTCCAGCTACTATAAATCAATAACAGAAAGGTAGCAGGGAAATCTCTACACACTTGAAAAATAAACAACATACCTCTGAATAATCCATGGGCCAAAAAGTAAGTCTCAGGGAAATGAAAATTCATTGAAATAAATGAAAAGGAAAATACAGGCCAGGTGCTGTGGCTCATGCCTGTAATCCCAGCACTTTGGGAGGCCAAGGTGGGAGGATCTGTTGAGCCCAGGAGTTCAAGACCAGCCTGGGCAAGAGAGTGAGACCCCATCTCTTAAAAAAAAAAAAAAAAAAAAAGGCCAGGCTTGGTGGTGCTTGCCTATAGTCCCAGCTACTTAGGAGGCTGAGGCAGGAGGGTCACTTCAGCCCTGGGGGTGACAGGTGGCAGTTAGCCATGATCACATCACTGAACTCCAGCCTGGCCAACAGGTCAAGACCCTGTCTCAAAAAATAGAAAAAGGAAAAAAACAAGAAAGAAAAAGATGAAAATACAACATATCAGGCTGAGGCAGGAGGATTGCTTGAAGCTAGGAGTTTGGGACCAACCTGGGTGACAAGGTGAGACCCTACCTCTACGAAAAAAAAAAGAAAAGAAAAAGAAAACACAGCATATCATAATTATAGGGACACAGCTAACATACTGCTTAGAGAGAAATTTATAGCACTAAATGCATATATTAGAAGAAGAAAACTCACAAACTAATATTCTAAGCTCTCATCTCAAGAACCTACTTTAAAAAGAGAAAAATAAATCCAAAGCATTAAAAGGAAAGAAATAATAAGAATAAGAACAGAAATCAATAAAATTGAGAAGAGAAAAGCAATAGAGAAAAATCAATGGGACAAAGAGCTTGTTCTTTGGAAATATCAATTAAAGCAACAACTGCTATCACAACTAACAAGGAAAAAAAGGAAGACATAAATTACCAGTAACAGAAGTGAAACATGAGGTATCACTATAGACCCTGCAGATATCAAAATAATAACAGAATGCTACAAACAACTGTATACACATACACTTGACAACGCACATGAAAAGACCAATTTCTCAAAAGCGCAAAGTATCCCAACTCACCCAATATAAAGCAGATAATTTTAGTAGCCTATTATTATTATTAATTTTTTTCTTTTTTTGAGACACAGTCTCACTCTGTGGCCCAAGCTGGAGTGCAAGGACGCGATCTCGGCTCACTGCAACCTTCGCCTCCCAAGTTCAAGCAATTCTCATGCATCACCCTCCCAAGTAACTGGGATTACAGTCACCCGTCACCACACCTGGCTAATTTTTGTATTTTTAGTAGAGATGGGGTTTTGTCATATTAGCCAGGCTGGTCTCAAACTCTTGACATCAGGTGATCCTCCTGCCTTGGCCTCCCAAATTGCTGGGATTTACAGGCATTACAGGTGTGAGCCACTGCGCCCAAACTAGTAGCCTTTAATTATTAAGGAAACTGAATTTATAATTTTAAAACTGCCAAAAAAGAAATCTCATGACCCAGATGGTTATGGGATGCACCTTTATGTTCCAGGAGATTGCTACCCAACACTTTAATAGTTTCAGGATATAGAAGAGGAGGGAATACTTCTTGGTTATTTTGTGAAGTTGATACTAAAACCAGATAATTCAGTACAAATAAGTGCACACACACACACACACACAAAGAAAATAAAACTACAGACCTATATTTCTTTTCTTTTCTTTTCTTTTTTGAGACAGAGTCTCACTCCGTTGCCCAGAATGCAGTGCAGTGGTGGGATCTCGGCTCACTGCAACCTCTGCCTCCCAGGTTCAAGCAATTCTCCTGCCTCAGCCTCCCGAGTAGCTGGGACTACATACATGCACCACCATGTCCAGCTAATTTTTGTATTTTTAGTAGAGACGGGGTTTCACTATGTTGGCCAGGCTGGTCTCAAACTCCTGACCTCATGATCTGCCTGCCCCGGCCTCCGAAAGTGCTGGGATTACAGGCTTGAGCCACCCCACCTGGCTGGACCTATATTTCTTTTTTCTTTCTTTTTTTTTTTTTGAGACAGAGTCTCCCTCTGTCGCGATCCTGCTCACTGCAACCTCCACCTCCCAGGTTCAAGTGATTCTCCTACCTTAGCCTCCCGAGGAGCTGGGACTACAGGCGTGTGCCATCATGCCTGTTTAATTTTTGTATTTATATTTTATTCTTCTTTTTTTTTTTTTTTTTTGAGACGGAGTCTGGCTCTGTCGCCCAGGCTGGAGTGCGGTGGCCGGATCTCAGCTCACTGCAAGCTCCGCCTCCCAGGTTCATGCCATTCTCCTGCCTCAGCCTCCCAAGTAGCTGGGACTACAGGCGCCCGCCTCGTCGCCTGGCTAGTTTTTTGTATTCTTTAGTAGAGACGGGGTTTCACCGTATTAGCTATGGTGGTCTCGATCTCCTGACCTTGTGATCCGCCCGTCTCGGACTCCCAAAGTGCTAGGATTACAGGCTTGAGCCACCGCGCCCAGCCTATTCTTCTTCTTTTTATTTGTTTATTTATTGAGATGGAATCTTGCTCTGTCACCCAGGCTGAAATACAGTGGCACAATCTCTGCTCCCTGCAACCTCTGCTTCCTGGGCTCAAGCAATTCTCTTGCCTCCCGAGTAGCTGGGTTTATCGGCACCCCCCCCAACACTCCTAACTAATTTTTGTATTTTTAGTAGAGATGGGGTTTCACCATGTTGGCCAGGCTGGTTTCGAACTCCTGACCTCAAATGACCTCCCAAAGTGCTGGGATTACAAGTGTGAGCCATCTATATTAATAATTCATACGGATACAAAAATCTTAAAATCTTAGCAAATAAAATTTAGCAACATATGAATATAATCATATACCACCATGAAATGGAGTTTACTTCAGGGATGCAAGAATGTTTGAATATTTGGAAATCATGTAATCCAATCAATCAATGGGATAAAGAAGAAAATTTGCCTGTAATCCCAGCACTTTGGGAGGCTGAGATGGGCAGGTCACTTGAGGTCAGGAGTTCGAGACCAGCCTGGCCAACATTGCGAAACCCTGTCTCTACTAAAAATACGAAAAATAGCTGGACTTGGTGGCGCACGCCTGTAGTCCCAGCTACTCCAGAGGCTGAGGCACTAGAATTGCTTGAACCTGGGAGGCAGATGTTGCAGTGAGCCGAGATCACACCACTACCATGCTCCAGCCTGGGTGACAGAGTGAGACTGTCAAAAAAAAAAGAGAGAGAGAGAGAGAAAGAAGGGAAGGAAGGAAGGAAAGGAAGGAAGGATAAGGCGGCGGACCCTCGGAGAGTAGTACCAGCAAAGCAAGGATTGTAGTAACCGCGATGGAAATATGGCCAGAAGACATAAAAGGAAGGAAGAGGAAGGAAGGAAGGAAGTTCACTTGATCATTTCTATTAAGGCGGAAAAAATATTTGACAAAATTTAGCACCTACTCATGTTATAAAATTTTATGAAAAACAGGAATAGAGAATAACGTCCGCAATTTGATTTTTTTTTAATCTCCAAAGAAAGAAAGAAAAGAAAAGAGGAAAGAAAAGAATATCCCTACAGCTAACATACTTAATGGTAAAAAACTGAATCCTCTCCCACTAAGATCAGAACAAGGGAAGATGTTCAACCTCACTGGTCTTGTTCAACATGGTGCTGGAAGTTCTAGCCATGCATTAGGGCTAGAAAGTGAAATATTAATAAAAGGCATATAGATTGGGAAGGAAAAAATAAAACTGTTGCTACTTATAGAAGATGTTATTTCCTACCTAGAAAATCCCAAGAAATCTGAAAACACAACCTCCCACAATAATCAACTGTATTTCAGTCAGGCATGGTGGCTCATGCCTATAATCCCAGCACTTTGAGAGGCTGAGGTGGGTGGATCATGAGGTTAGGCATTCAAAACCAGCCTGGCCAACATAGTGAAACCCTGTCTCTACTAAAAATACAAAAATTAGCCAGGTGTGGTGGCAGGCACCTGTAATCCCAGCTACTCAGGAGGCTGAGGCAGGAGAATCACTTGAACCTGGGAGGCAGAAGTTGCAGTGAGCCGAGATTGCGCCACTGCACTCCAGCCTGGGGGACAGAGTGAAACTACATCTCAACAATAATAATAATAATAAACTGTATTTTATATACTGGCAATAAACACATGGACACTAAAATTTTAAATACAGTATTTGTATTCACTCAAAAAATTGAAATATACAGAATGTATATATCTATATATCAAAAACTACAAAACAAAAGAAATAAAATAATATCTAAACATATGGAAAGATACATTATGTTCATGGATTGGAAGATTCAGCATAGCAAAAATGTCAGTTTCCTCCAGGTTTAGTGCAATTCCTATCAGAATCCTAGCAAGATTTATTTTGTAGATATAGACAAGATTAATCTAAAATTTATATGGAAATGCAAAGGAACTAAAATAGCTAAAACAATTTTCTAAAATAAAAATGGAAGGAATCAGTCTACCCAATTTTAAGATTTATTACATAGCTAGTAATCAAGACTGTGTCATCTTGATGGAGGGATAAGCAGATCAGTGACACACAATGGAGAACCCAGAAATGGACCCACACAAACATGCCTAACTGTTAAAATGTACGTAACATAATATTTGCCATTTTAACCAATTTCTTTTTTCTTTTCTTTCCTTTTTTTTTTTTTTTTTTTGAGACAGAGTCTTGTTCTATCACCCAGGCTAGAGTACAGTGGTGTAATCTCAGTTCGCTGCAACCTTCGCCTCCTGGGTTCAAGCAATTCTCCTGTCTCAGCTTCCCAAGTAGCTGGGATTATAGGTGCCTGCCACGTCGCCCAACTAATGTTTTCATTTTTAGTAGAGATGGGGTTTCACCATGTTGGCCAGGCTGGTCTCAAACTCCTGATCTCATGTGATCCGCTCACTTTGGCTTCCCAAAGTGCTGGCATTACAGGAGTGAACCACCGCACCCGACCCATTTTAACCATTTTCAAGTGTATAATTCAGGAGCATCAATTACACTCACAATATTGTACATCCATCACTACTATTTCCAAAACTTTTTCAACACCTCAGACAGAAATTCTATACCCATTAAGTGGTAACTCCAGCCTGGGAAACATGGTGAAACACCATCTCTATAAAAAAATGCAAAAAGTAGCCTGGTGTGGTGGCACACACCTGTAACCCCAGCTACTTGGGAGGATGGAGGTGGGAGGATCACCTGAGCCAGAGATTTCAATGCTGAGTGAGCCAAGATAGTCAGTCCCACTTCCCTCCAGCCTGGGTGACAGAGTAGGACCTTGTCTCAAAAAAATGAAAAATAAGATTAAAATTTCTAACTCTCTACCCTAATTCCCAACCTCTACTTTCTATCTCTACATATTTGCCTGTTCTACAGATTCCACATAAATGGATTTATTTGTCCTTTAGTGTCTGGCTTATTTCACTTTACATGTTTTCAAGGCTCATTTATGTTGCAGCATGCATCAGAACCTTATCCTTTTTATGCCTGATTATATTCTATAATATCACATTTTGTTTACTTATTTCTGTTGATGGACAGTTGAGTTGTTTCCACCTTTTGACTATTGTGAATAATGCTGTGACAAATATTGATGCACAAGTATCTGTTTGAGTACCTGCTTTTGCTTCTTTGGGGGGTCTATACCTAGGAGTGGAATCACTCAATCATACGGTGATTGTTTAACTTTTTGAGGAACCGTCAAACTGTTTTTCATAGCAGCTGCACTATTTTACATTCCCACCAGCGATGTATGAGAGTTCCAATTTCTCCACATCCTTGCCAACACTTGTTATTTTTTTCTTTGCTGTTTTTGTTTGTTTGATTGTTTTCAGATGAGGTCTTGCTATGTTGCCCAGGCCAGCCTGGAACTCCTCAGCTCAACAGATCCTCCCATCTCAGCCTCCTGAGTAGCTGGGACTACAGACATGCACCACCTGCCCAGTTCAACACTTGTTATTTTCTGTTTCACTGTTGTTATTTTAGTGATTCTAGTAGGTGTGAAACTGTATCTCTTGTGGTTTTGATTGCATTTCCCTAATGACTAATGATGTAGAGTTAATGAATGAATGAATGAATGCACAAAGGGACCTACTATTTTAATAAATCTTATGCTCAAAAGGGGATAAATCACTCTTCTAGTTTATGTTATTATTATAATGTATAAGAACATTAATATTTGTTTTTATAATGATAATAAATCATAATAGCATTTGTATATAATGTTTTTGATGATACAAATACTCTTGTAATATGCAATATTGTTTATTCATACATTGCCATGACTATAGACTGTCTGTTTCAACAATATTCTAACTAATGTGTAGTGGTTTTGCCTTTATTTCTTGCCACACCGCAGGCTATACTCCCCCTTGGAAAATGAGCTGTGTCACAAAATGAATTAGAGCCTTGTCAGCAAGGGGTTTCAGTTGAGCAGACACAGGCAGCTTGTGCCTTCAGTATTCTCTGTATAAATTGGACTGCTTTTCCAGTTCATTAGCCCTAAAAGCAAACCCTGAGAAAAGTGTGAATTCCTTTGGTCATAAAATATCATACACATAGGCCAGGCACAGTGGCTCATGCCTGTAATCCCAGTACTTTGAAAGGCCTAGGCAGATGGATCACCTGAGGTCGGGAGTTCGAGACTAGCCTGACCAACATGGAGAATCCCCATCTCTACTAAAAATACAAAAAAAATTAGCTGGGCGTGGTGGCACATACGTGTAATCCAAGCTACTCGGGAGGCTGAGGCAGGAGAATCGCTTGAACCCAGGAGGCAGAGGTTGCATTGAGCCTAGATCCCACTGCTGCACTCCAGCATGGGCAACAAGAGCGAAACTCCGTCTCAAAAAAGAAATGCATCATACACATAAACTGCCTGGGCATGGTGCCTCACACCTGTAATCCCAGCACTTTGGGAGGCTGAGGCAGGCGGTTCACTTGAGGTTGGGAGTTTGAGACCAGCCTGGCCAACATAGTGAAACCCCGTCTCTACTGAAAAAAAAAAAATTAGCCAGGTGTCATGGTGCACGACTGTGATCCCAGCTACTTGGGAGGCTAAGGCAGGAGAATTGCTTGAACCCAGGAGGCGGAGGTTGCAGTGGGCCGAGATCGCGTCACCACACTCCATCCTGGGCAGCAGAGTGAGACTCCAACTCAGGAAAAAAAAAAAAATCATACACATAAACCATAGTGTAACAGAATATATTTTTAATTATTAATAATACGAATTGTGATGACATACTGTATGTGTAAAGCATCCCCTAGCAAGTACCTACGGTGCTATTTGTTTAACCACCACATCATAAACTCTCAACAAAGTAATATTTAAAAACTGTCTAAACCACACGCATGAAAGCTTAAAATTTCCGCCTCCAAAATAAAAGAAGTGAAAGTAGACTGTCATTTGAACCACAAAAGGCCATTTACAGCCTCAATGTTCTTCCGTTTGTTCATAAGGGGAGGAGGTCTAGGGAAGATATTACTCTATGTGGAGGTGGTGAGGAGAGTAATATCTTTCCCTAGATCTAGAGAAACCCTAGGATTTTTATACTAATCATGGCTGGGGCCAGAGGACATGCAAAATTAGACATTAACCCAGTCATTCTTCTACTCAGAAATTATGTCCTCTCTTCCAGGTCTAAGATGAATACACATATATGTATTTGTTTTCCTACCACAACCTAGGCACGTTCAAATATATATATGTGTATATACATGCACATGCACACACATACACACACACACACACGTTTCTTTTTGTTTTGTTTTGTTTTTTTGAGACAGAGTTTCACTCTTATTGCCCAGGCTGGAGTGCAATGGCGCGACCTCGGCTCACTGCAACCTCCGCCTCCTGGGTAGCTGGGATTACAGGCGCCCGCCACCACTCCTGGCTAATTTTTTGTATTTTTAGTAAAGACGGGGTTTCACCATATTGGCCATGCTGGTCTCGAACTCCTGACCTCAGGTGATCCACCCACCTCCGCCTCCCAAAGTGCTGGGATTACGGGCGTGAGCCACCGCGCCTGGTTGGCCAGTTCAAACGTATTAACCTCAGTATATAATCAGTTTGGAGAATAGAAAGTCAAAGAAAGGCAAATCAATTTCCCAATTATTCTGAATGTGTGACATCAGCCTAAATCTACAGAGTCCCCAAACAAAGGAAGCACTCTTCAAAGTTAGCTAATTAAAAAGAAGCATTTAAAATATTTTCAAAATGAATACATTAAATACAGCAGAAAGCTTTTACCACATTGGTGTGAAGAGATAGAATCAATAGTTGGATAAAGTGCGTTAAATATCAGGATATTAATGTATGGAGTTTTGGGTTGGGGACATGATTTATTACACGTCAGATCAGAATCAATGTAATAAATAGTCGTGCTGTAATGGAGTTCTATTAAGATCTAAGATGTCAAAACATTTCGGCAGAACTGTCATATGGAAATCAAAGCATACTCAAATGGGAGAAAATAGACCTCGCAAGTTTATTTATAGGCCTAGCAGTGTAACATTGGATAAGTAACTTCAACTGTTCACTCTTAGGATTTATTCTGATATTTAAAAGCCTGTCACAAGAAATGTGTTTCTGGATCGATTAAATAGTGTGTATCAACCACATTAAAGGCTCTTCCTACACGCAGGGTGTTGTCCAGAAGAAAACGTGTTTTCTGTCAAACTGTAATTCCGGTTAATCCACTGCTCCTTTATTAAATGTAATGGAATCAGGGACAACTCACGGGGTATGTCCTGAAATGCACATAACAACCCGTCGCAAAGAAAATCCTGGCCAGCAGCAGATGACTCCGCTGCAGTGAGCTGGAAGAACAGGCAGTGTGTCAAGGGCGGGGGAACTACGGGTGCCGTGGGAGGACGCAGCCCAGGGTGGAATCGCCACACCCAGATAACCGAGCTCGCGCTGGGTGATTTGTCCGCCGGGCCCTCTGGCGGCCCCGCCTCTTCACCGTGCCCCGCCGGCGGCCCCGCCTCTTCACCGTGCCCCGCCGGCGGCCCCGCCTCTTCACCGTGCCCCGCCGGCGGCCCCGCCTCCCTCCCCTCCCACTTGCTGGCGGCCCCACCTCTTCCACAGCCCGCCTGTGGCCCCGCCTCCCACCCGCCCACTTGCTGGTGACCCCACCTCTCCCACACGCCGCCGGCAGCCCAACTTCTCCCCCACGCTTCCGCTGGCAGCCCGGTACCTTGCCCTTGGACCTCAGCCTGTCGTGTTTGGAGACCCAGGCTCCTCTTCTATTTCTCTTGATCTGGGGTCTGGCTGGCGATAGTGTCGGCGGTGCGCCCCTTTCTCTTGGTCGTCTATGACCTCCACGTCGTCTTTTCTTCAGCTGCATTTGGCCCCCTCCTCGGGTGTTCTCTCACGGCCCAGCAATTAGGGCATGTGTGGCTCAGGTTCAGCCTCAGCCTTGTCTGGTACCCCTTCCCTGGTGAAAGCTGAGAACTCAAGGACCAGACTCAACCTGCCAACAAGCCTTCTTTCCTTACCAGGGCAGAAAGCCTTTTCGTATGACTCCATGCTCTTTGTTTAACGTCTCCAAAGGACTAATTTATAAACTTTTGAGCTCCATGGCATGGAGTTTTTTGTAGACAGAGACTTCCCATTTGAGATGAGGTTATTATCTACATTGTTCAATGCTACAAAATTAACTTTCATACAGGTTACTTTTTTTTTTTTTTTTTTTTTTTTAGACAGAGTCTTGCTCTGTTGCCCAGACTGGAGTGCAGTTACACGTCTCGGCTTACTGCAACCTCCTCTTCCCGGGTTCAAGCGATTCTCCTGCCTTAACCTCCTGAATAACTGGGACTACAGGTGAGCGCCACCACGCCAGGCTAATTTTTGTGTTTGTAGTAGAGATGGGTTTTTGCCATGTTGGCCAGGCTGGCCTCGAACTCCTGCATCAAGTGACCCGCTTGTCGGCGCCTCCCAAAGTGCTGGGATTACAGGCGTGGGCCACTGCGCGCGGCCGTATAGATGTTACATTTTGAACAAGCAAAGCCCCATACAGCCGGACACGGCCTTGTCCTTTCCACTGTTAAAAAGCAAACGGCTGGCCGAGCACGGTGGCTCACGCCTGTAATCCCAGCACTTTGGGAGGCTGAGGCTGGGGGATCACGAGGTCAGGAGATCGAGAACATCCTGCTAACACGGTGAAACCCCGTTTCTACTAAAAATACAAAAAAAAAATTAACCGGGCGTCGTGGCAGGCGCCTGTAGTCCCAGCTACTCGGGAGGCTGAAGCAGGAGAATGGCGTGAACCCGGGAGGTGAACCTTGCAGCTAGCTGACATCGTGTCACTGCACTCCAGCTTGGGCGACAGAGGGAGACTATGTCTCAAGAAAAAGCAAACGACTGATTCGAGGTTGTGCATAGCTGACTTAGCACTGGATATTATGCCGATCACTAATTCATAAAACAATACAGGTGAAATATATAGAATGGTAAAGTGGTGATTAGTGTGACTGATAGTGGTTCCATTTAAATAGTCATAAATTATGATGCATCAAGTAAAAAGATTATGGGGCCACCTGACCGGGAGCGGTGGCTCACACCTGTAATCCCAGCACTTTGGGAGGCCGAGGCGGGCGGATCACCTGAGACCGGGAGTTCCAGACCAGGTTGGCCAACATGGTGAAACCTCCGTCTCTACTAAAAATACAAAAATTAGCTGGGCGTGGTGACGCCTGCTTGTAGTCTCAGCTACCCAGTAGGCTGAGGCAGGAGAATCGTTTGAAGTGGGAAGGTGGTGGTTGCAGTGAGCTGAGGTCGCGCTACTGCACTCCAGCCTGGGAGACACAGCGAGACTCTGTCTCAAATAATAATAGTAACAATAAAAGATTATCCTGCCACCAAAAGCATAGTGACATGTGGGAAAGAAAAGCGAAACACAGATATTTTATTTACAACGTAATTATAATAAAAATAGGTATGCATGGCCGGGCGTGGTGGCTCACGCCTATAAGCCCAGCACTTTGGGATGCCGAGGCGGGTGGATCACCTGAGACCAGGAGTTGGAGACCAGCCTGGCTAACATGGTGAAACTAAACTACTAAACTAAGACACTAATAAACTACTAAAAATACAAAAAATTAGCCAGGCATGGTGGTGCGTGCCTGTAATCCCAGCTACTTGGGAGGCTGAGACAGGAGAATCACTTGAACCTGGGAGGCGGAGGTTGCCTTGAGCCGAGATCACACCATTGCACTCCAGCCTGGGCAACTAGAGCAAAACTCCATCTCACAAAATAAATAAATAAATAAATAAATAAATAAACAAACAATAAAAATAGGTATGCATATAAATACAGATTGTAGAAGAATACAGAACTCAAACTAGAAAATCAGACTCTTCTTAGAGGATACTGAGGATGGTTCATCCCCTTGGGGTGCCCTGTAGATACCTGGAGCTCTTTTGGTTCCTGCTCTGAGTTCTGCTTATCCAGGATTTTCTTCTGTGAACCTCCTCTATTAGAGTACAGAGTATGCTGTCATAATAAAAAGACCCCAAAATATAGTGATTTAATTGAGATGGAAACTTATGTCTCATCTAACTGTCCAGAGGTAGGAGTGGTGGAGGCTATAGAGTGGATCAGCTTCATTAATTCTTCCATGGACTCTGCTTTCTGTCTGTTTTGGTTTTCTTTTGGTTTGGTTTCGTTGGTTTTTGTTTTCTTTTGTTTTCCAATCCTGCCCCTTCTTTCCTCTTGACCCTTGGTATTTTTCCTAATTTGCATGGTTAAAGGTAGGGCACTGCAGTGGATCTGCACTGGCGCCACCTAGCGCCGGAGAAGGGCAAAAGAGCGAAAGTACAGGGCAACCGATTTCTTTTTAAGCAAGCGATGCAGAGTGCACATATAACTTTCATTCATATTCCATTGGTGAGAACTTGACCACACTTGGTTGTAAGGAAATCCAGGCAATATGGTATCTAGCTGGGATTTCATGTGCCCAAGTAGCAACGTATTAGCGTTGTAAAAGGGGAGAACCGACTTTGGAGGACAACTAACATTTCATTATCAGCCCATTTTCTTCTGACCAACTTGCTTGAGATAACTTTCTTTCTTCTGAATTTCCTTCCTTTTTTTTTTTTTTGAGACGGAGTCTCGCTCTGTCGCCCGGGCTGGAGTGCAGTGGCCAGATCTCAGCTCACTGCAAGCTCCGCCTCCCGGGTTTACGCCATTCTCCTGCCTCAGCCTCCCAAGTAGCTGGGACTACAGGCGCCCGCCACCTCGCCCGGCTAGTTTTTTGTATTTTTTAGTAGAGACGGGGTTTCACAGTGTTAGCCAGGATGGTCTCGATCTCCTGACCTCGTGATCCGCCCATCTCGGCCTCCCAAAGTGCTGGGATTACAGGCTTGAGCCACCGCGCCCGGCCTTTCTTCTGAATTTCCTAAAGAGAGGTTCGTTTACTTCAGTTTACAGACAGTCCTCGTTTGTAATCAATGTACCTTAACCGATGCCTCATTCTTCAGGCTCTAATTTAAATGATACCTCCTAAAAGAGGCTTACCTGACTACATTCTCGAAAGCTGGTGCCCCACCTGCTTCCTACCACCATTGTTTATATCTCAGTACTGTGCTTCCTTCACCAGCACTTATCACAGTTTGAAATTATAATTTTTTTTGCTAAATTTTTGTCTGTCTCTTCCACCTTGTCTCTTTTCTTCACCACCACATCTCTATCACCTAGTACAGTGCCTGTCATTGGATAAGTAAAAAGTAAATATTTGGTATTAAATGAATGAAACAGTAGTCAAGGATGACTCTGAGAGTTCTGAAGTAAGCAACTAAACATACTGATGGGCCAGGCATGGTGGCTCACGCCTGTAATCCCAGCACTTTGGGAGGCTGAGGCAGATGGATCATGAGGTCAGGAGTTCAAGACCAGCCTGGCCAACATGGCGAAACCCCATCTTTACTGAAAATACAAAAATTAGCTGGGCACGGTGGTGGGCACCTGTAATCCCAGCTACTGAGGAGGCTGAGGGAGGGGAATCGCTTGAACCCAGGAGGCGGAGGTTGCAGTGAGCCAAGATCGCACCACTGCACTCCAGCCTGGGCAACAGAGCAAGACTCTGTCTCAATAAACAAACAAACATATTGATAAAAAGGAAAACTGAGCAAGTTTGGAGGAAGAAGAGAAGATCAGTTTTGTTTGCAAATATTGAATTTGAAGTTTTGAATGATTTCGTGACATCCAGAAGGCAACTAAAAATGTGAATCTGAAGCTCTGGAAACAGCATCAGATTGGAACTATAGATTTGAAAGCCTTGATAATTGATTAGATCACTCATGAAGAACATAGTGAGAGAACAGAGAACATTTAGGAGGGAACTGTAAGGAACAAAAACATTTGCTGGGTGGGCAGAAGAGACAGCCCGGGAGGAAGTATCAGGGGCTGTGAACAAGAACCAGGTAGAAGAAATGTTCAGGGAGGAAATAGCAGTCACAAGTGACAGAGATTGGTGGTAAATTATGTCAGCCATGTCAGAAAGTGTTCCTTAGACCTGCCAGTTAGGAGGCAGGGTATTGCAGCCTTAGCTAGAATAGTTTCATTGGATTGGTGGGCTATGGACTGAAGACAGAAGGTTAAGAAGCGAATGTAGTTATTGTTGAACATGGTTTGAAGAAGTGCAGCCATGAAAACAGACAGTTTCATTTAGAAAGACAGGCAAGGTCAAAGGCGTTTTTTTAAGAAGAAACGCAGCTTGGAATCTGTATTAAGTGAAAGAGAGAGATAGGATGGGTGAAAATGATTGATGGAAGAATTCTGACCTATTGGGTTTGAGGTAGGAGGGGAAAACAGAAGGGTCCTCTTCTCTGAAGCTGTAAAGATAAATTTAGAGCGGGGAGAGTAGCAAGGAATTGAAAAGTTTTTGTCTGATGGCCTTCAATTTATCCATGAAGGAGGGAGCAAAGTTATCTGCTACAAGGACGGAGGTGGAGGGGAAAGTCTGGACTGGTTTTTAGGAGACAAGGGGTGGGGGGTGAGGGAAAGACTATAGATAGAGGACTAATAGAAGGTCTGCTTTCGCAGATAGATCTACTATAGTCGAAAATTTTTTCTTTCCTCCTCTCTATCCCTTCCTAAGTTTGTCTCAAAAAAGACTTCAGGCTGCCAAATCCAAATTTTTCCACCAATATACCCGATACTAGTTTTTTCTCCAAAAACAACGGGCAACTAACATGCAGGGCAGAGAAAACAAAACAGTTGCCCCAGGCTTCCTTCATTCAAATAGTGAAGACTGAGCTGACCTCGGCACCATGCAGACTCCCAACCTCTGCTACTGTGGGTTATTCTCCTTATAATGCAGTCACCTCCTAAATGCTTGCTGAAAATAATGGAAGATTTCGAGCCAAATGGTTGCCCCTTAAGTAACGTCCCCCAAAAGATGAAGCACATATTTAAGACCTGCTGAAGCAAGCAACGCGGAGGGACCAGGTTATTGCGTTTTTCTTTCTCTCGCTGCGTGTCCGGACGCCACACTATGAGCATTAAGCGCATACTGACCAATTTCTGTTAAGCAGGAACGCGGTGTTCGGATCAAAATATCCGGAGCCGTGGCCGCAACTGCGCCTGTAGCTTCCGGGGTCCCAACCCTATAAGGCTTAACGGCTCGTCAGCTCAGATGACGCCACACTAGCGTAGCCTCCAGACCGCCCAGTGTGGGTGTGTCCAAGTACGTCGCCGGGCTTGGGCCCCCCAACTCCTCCCCCGATGACGTCACCGCACTGCAGCTTCTAGTAGCTTTTCGCAGCGTTTCCAACCGCCGGGCGCGGTGGCGCGTGCCTGTAGTCCCAGCTACTCGGGAGGCTGAGGTGGGAGGATCGCTTGAGCCCAGGAGTTCTGGGCTGTAGTGCGCTATGCCGATCGGGTGTCCGCACTAAGTTCGGCATCAATATGGTGACCTCCCGGGAGCGGGGGACCACCAGGTTGCCTAAGGAGGGGTGAACCGGCCCAGGTCGGAAACGGAGCAGGTCAAAACTCCCGTGCTGATCAGTAGTGGGATCGCGCCTGTGAATAGCCACTGCACTCCAGCCTGGGCAACATAGCGAGACCCTGTCTCTTTTGCCCCCCTCGCTCACTAAGGGTACCCTATGTAAGTGGATAGTGTCAAGAAGTTTGCCTCCTTTCAGCTTCATACGTATTAAGAAGCATACTCATGTGCGCATTTAAAGACGAGCCCACTCTTCCTCTAAAGGCAAAAATATATGGAGAGATGTTACTGAGGTTTATAGTCGGCTTTCTCTCTCCACTCTTCTATTTATCCACTATTTTACGTTTCCTTTAGCGTTAAAACTCACCAGTTGACGGGATGCTCGGGGACTTGCAACCACCTCATCGCTGCCCCCTACCGGCGCATATTCAAAACGTCTCTGCGAAAAGCTGTTATTACCCTCGGAGCCAACAGGGGCTGCTCGTTTACCCACAGCCAGTCGGAAAAAATGGCCGCCGGACCACAGAGAGCAAAAAGTACGTTCTCTTTAAGAATTTCCAAGATATTCCCGCGGCGGTCCAGGATGCTGCTTGCAGTAACCAACACTATTCCCCTGCACTGAGCTGACCTGAGCTTCCCTCCCTACCTCCTGTCACGGATGTCACCTTCTTTCACCTCTGTCCTGTCAAGGTTTTTGCTTTAGAATGCTATCGACCAAAGACGAGCTGATCTACAGTCTTTCACACAAATCTTTCGTTCTACTTTCCTACAAGCAGGGCTAACTTTCCGACGAGAAACCCCACTACTGCCTCCTTATAAGGGAAAAACTCGTCTCAGAGGAACCCATAACGTCCTGTGATGACAGAGGTGATGGGGCCAGCGTAGCAGAATGCATCACCTTGTCTCCCTGCTTGCTTCTCTCTCCGTCGGATTGCCAAAAGGTAACGGCACCTAGACTCCGAAAAGTAATTGAAGCAAAGGGAGTTTAAAGAACGCACCCGACGGCCTGGGTCTTGAACCCAGTGTTAAAGAGAGCAAAAACCTCTGCATCCTCCACTGAGCTGTCTTTGAGCATGTCTCATAATCACGCTTCATTTTTAAAAAAGAAATAAGTGAATACGCTATGAAAGAAGACAGCCTTTAAATTTTTCAAAAGTTCTTGGTGGTCTGTGATTAGAAATTTCATCTATATGAAATAACAGTTTTGGAGGGCTTACTGTTAAATTCAGGCGTTTTAGGGCCAGTGGAAATTGGTTAAGCATTCACATCACTCTTAACATTAATCTGATAATCTACTGGGAGTTTAAAGACTCTAAGTACTAAACACAGATTTTTCTCACTATCTATAAAATGAAAGAGGAAAGAAACATTGTACTCAATTTTGTATAAAGCTAATTGTATTCCTTTTTTAAAATTATTGATTGATTGATTGATTGATTGAGGTAGTTCACTGCATTTTGAACAAGGATAACTGTCAGAGAAGATCCTCTTTGAATCGAGCAGCTATCTTCCCCCATGGCTGCTTCTGGGTCTGCCCTCTGCAACCACGTGGAATAAGTCTTATTCCAGTTCTAGAGGACAACTTTTCAAGAATAAAAAACTCACCTCCAAATGAATGCATTTTTACTAAATGAAATTAGCTAGAGATGCTATTTAAAAACAAAACAAAACAAACAAAAAACAAACTTTAGCTTCTCACCAACCTTAAAATAAGAAGCAAAATAATTTTGGCATATCTTTTTTTTTTTTTTTTTTTTTTTTT
>NW_016814053.1:1439411-1479162 GCF_001698545.2 Rhinopithecus bieti | reverse complement strand
TTTTTTTTTTTTTTGAGACAGAGTCTTGCTCTGTCGCCCAGACTGGAGTTCTGTGGAGCCATCTCCACTCACTACAACCTCTGCCTCCTGGGTTCAAGCAATTCTCCTGCCTCAAGCCTCCCGAGTGGCTGGGATTACAGGCACACACCACCACACCCCGCTAATTTTTGTATCTCTTTTGTTTTTCACTAAATGGATCCTTGAAGTGGACCCAGAATGACTTAGCTATGGATGTAAAAACTGCTTTTGAGTAGCTGTGTCTATTAGTCCTGGGGTTCCTGCTTCCTGAGTTTCTTCTATGACCTCTAGGATAACTCAGCTTTGTGGAACTGAGGTGTGATAGGCAGCATAATGACCCCCTCCCCAATGATATCTATGTGCTAACTAACCAAGGAATGTGGACAGCCCCCTGAAAATGGAAAAGGCAAGGGAAGGGATTCTCTTCAAGAGCTTCCAGAAGGAATGCAGCCCTACTCACCCATTTGGTACTTCTGATTTCCAGAACTCTTAAATAATAAATTTGGCTGGGTGCAGTGGCTCACACCTGTAATTCCCAGTACTTTGAGATGCCAAGGCAGGTGGATGGCTTGAGCTCAGGAGTTGGAGACCAGCCTGCACAACATGGTGAAATCCTGTCTCTAAAAAAAATATGAAAATTAACCATGTGTGAAAGTGTGTGCCTGTAGTCTCATCTACCAGGGAGGCTGAGGTGGCAGGATTGCCTGAGCACAGGAGATTGAGACTGCAGTGAGTCATTAGTGTCCCACTGCATTCCAGCCAGGGGGACAGAGTGAGACCCCATCTCAAAAATAATAATACATTTATGTTGTTTAAGCCTCTAAATTTGTGGTAATTTGATACAGCAAATTATCACAGAATAGGACAGTAATACATGGGGGGAGTCAAGCTCAGTCTGTGCCTGACAAAACTCTGAGAGGTCAGAAAGGTATCCTTTCAGTAATTGTCTTCTTGAACTCCGAGCTCAAGTGATGCGCCTGCCTCAACCCCTCAACCTGTGCCTAGCCAGTAACCGTCTTCTTTTTTCTTTTCTTTTTTTTGAGACGGAGTCTAAAACAGTGGCCGGACTTCAGATTCACTGCAAGCAGAACAAACACAACACAGAGATTAGGACAATTCCTCCCTGCCTCAGCCTCCCGAGTACTGGGATACAGGCGCCCGCGCATTCGCCCGGCAGTTTTTTGTATTTTTAATAGAGACGGGTTTCACCGGCGTTAGCCAGGATGGTCTCTATCTCCTGACCTCGTGATCCTGCCCATCCTCCGGCCTCCCAAAGTGCTGGGATTACAGGCTTGAGCCACCACACCCGGCCGTAACTGTCTTCTTTAATGTACTTGTACTTTAAAATTTAAAAAATAAATAAAAACTTTTATGTAATCCCAGCACTTTGGAGGCCGAGACGGGCGATCACGAGGTCAGGAGGATCGAGACCATCCTGGCTAACACGGTGAACCCCGTCTCTACAAAATAGTACAAAAAACTGGCCGGGCGAGTGGCGGGCCTGTAGTCCCCTACCGGGAGGCTGAGGCAGGAGAATGGCGCAAACCCGGGAGGCGGAGCTTGCAGTGAGCTGAGATCCGCCACTGCACTCCGCCCAGGCGTACAGAGCGAGACTCGTCTCAAAAAAAAAAAAAAAAAAAAAAAAAAAAAAAAAAAAACTTTTAAGTTCAACTATATTTTCACATTGATTTTTTTTCTCTGTGTGTGTGTGTGTGTGTGTGTGTACTACACTTTTAAGTTTTTAATTATGTTTAGGGTTAAGATTAGGGTTATGGTGGAATATTTTGATATACAGTGACTTTAAACTTTTATGGGCTGGGCACAGTGGCTCATGCCTGTAATCCTAACACTTTGGGAGGCCAAGGCAGGCAGATCACCTGAGGTCGGGAGTTCAAGACCAGCCTGACCAACATGGAGAAACCCCCGTCTGTACTAAAAATACAAAATTAGCCGGGTGTGGTGGTGCATGCCTGTAATCCCAGCTACTCGGGAGGCTGAGGCAGGAGAATTGCTTGAACCTGGGAGGCAGAGGCTGAGGTGAGCCAAGAGTGAGCCATTGTGCTTCAGCCTGGGCAACAAGAGTGAAACTGGGTCTCAAAAAACAAAACAAAACAAAACAAACAAAACAAAACAAAACAAAACACACACACACACACACACACATCTTGAATGTATTCAGATCTGTTAATCTAATCATTTATGTTTTCTGCTTTTGGTGTTTTGCTTTGAAGGGTCTCACCCATGCCAAGAGCATATAAATATTCACATAAATGTTTATGACTTTTATCTTTTAGAGTAAATACTTCACTGATTTAAAAATAACATTCCTAGGCCAGGCGCAGTGGCTCACACCTGTAATCCCAGCACTTTGGGAAGCCGAGGCAGGCGGATCATGAGGTCAGGAGTTTGAGACCAGCCTGACCAACATGGAGAAACCCCGTCTCTACTAAAAATACAAAAATTAGCTGGGTGTGGTGGTGTGTGCCTGTAATCCCAGCTACTCAGGAGGTTGAAGCAGGAGAATTACTTGGACCTGGGAGGTCGAGGTTGCAGTGAGCTGAGATTGTGCCATTGCACTCCAGTCTGGGTGACAGAGTGAGACTCTGTCTCAAAAATATATATATATCAATCAATAAAATAACATTCTTTGTCCAAAACAATGTTTTCTTATTCTAAAACTCTAATTTTTTTTTTTTTTTAAGATGGGGTCTCGCTCCATCACCAGGCCGCATTGCAGTGGCATGATCATATATCATAGCTCACTGCAGCCTCACTCCTGGGCTCAAGCCTTTTGCCACAGCCTTCCAAGCAATTAGAACTATACGCACGTGCCACCATGCCCAGCTTAAATTTGTTTACTAGTAATATGAGAAATGTTAAAAAAAAAAAAATCAGACAAATTAAATTTTTCAGAGTTTTTATGAGCAAAGAATGATTCATGAACAGGACAGCACTCAGAACCAGAAGAGATTCAGAGAGTTCCACATTGTGGGCAGAGAATATTCACAGATAGAGAAGGGAAGTGAGATACTGAAACAGCTTGATTGGTTACAGCTCAGTGTTTGCCTTATTTGGACATGGTTGGCTCAATTAGCAGCCTATGATTAGCTGAAGCTGGGCAGCTGTGATGGCTGAGACAGCTATATGTTACAAGAATATACTCATAAGCTTTCGATTTGTTTACATACCAAATTGGATTGTTGTTCAGTCTTGAGGGACTCAAGGTACAGCAGCAGCCTTAGGCCAAATTTAATTTAGCAGAACTCTTATTTTCTTTTCTTTTTTTTTTTTTTTGAGATGGGGTCTTTCTGTGTCACCCAGGCTAGAGTGCAGCAATCTCGGCTCACTACAACCTCCACCTCCTGGGTTCAAGCAATTCTCCTGCCTCAGCCTCCTGAGTAACTGGGATTATAGGCACCTGCCACCACGCCTGGCTAATTTTTGTGTTTTTATAAGCAGAGACGGGGTTTCACCATCTTGGCCAGGCTTGTCTTGAACTCCGGGCCTTGTGATCCACCCACCTTGGCCTCCCAAAGTGCTGGGATTACAGGATTGAGCCACCTCGCCTGGCCCTTTCTTTTTTAATGTGTTTGCCTAAATCTTCCTATTTTTGTGTAATTTATTCCATGTAACAAACTACTCCAACATTTAGTAGTTTGAAAATACAACTAGGTTATTAGGTTTCATGACTTTGAGGGTCAGGAATTTGGAGCAAAGCTCTGCTGAACAATTCTTCTGCTCCAGGTGAAGTTGATTGTGGTCTTCAGCTGGTGGCTGGTCTAATTTGTAGGGCCCGAGATAACTTCATTCACATGCCTCTGCCTTGACAGTCTTGACTGTAAAGACATGCTCCTCTTCCTTTCCCTGCAGTCTCAAGGACTCTCTACAGTAGGGTATTAGACTTCTAACATAGTGACTCAAGTTTCAAGAGGCCAAACTGGAAGCTACAAGTCTTATTAAAGGCTAGAGCCAAAAATAGCATAGTATCACTTACGTTTGCCATGCTTTGTTGGTCAAAGGAATCACAGGCCAGCCTAGATTCAAAGATGGGAAGAGAACAGAACCTACTTCATGAGTGTTAAAGAATGTGTGGCCATTTTTAATTTCTATCATACCTACTTTTTAACTTCTTGGTGGTTGTTGTTGTTGTTGTTTTGAGACAGTCTCGCTCGCTGTGTCACCTAGCTGGAGTTTTTTTTTTTTATTAGGTTTTATTAGGTTTCATGACTTTGAGAGCCAGGAATTTGGAGCAAAGCTCTGCTGAATAATTCTTCTGCTCCAGGTGAAGTTGATTGTGGTATTCAGCTGGTGGCTGGTCTAATTTGTAGGGCCCAAGATAACTTCATTCACATGTTGTGATCTTGACTCACTGCAACCTCCACCTCCCAGGTTCAAGTGATTCTCCTGCCTAAGTTTCCTCAGTAGCTGGGATTACAGGCATGCGCCACCACACCTGGCTAATTTTTGTATTTTTAGTAGAGACAGGGTTTCACCATGTTGGCCAGGGTAGTCTCGAACTCCTGATCTCAGGTGATCTGCGCCTGTCTCAGCCTCCCAAATTGCTGGGATTACAGGTGTGAGCCACCGTGCCCAGCCTCTTTAATTTCCTTTTAAAATTTAATTTGTTTTGTTTTGTTTGAGACAGGGTCTCACTCAGTCACCCAGGCTGGAGTGCAATGGCATACTCACAGCTCACTGCAGCCTCAACCTCCTGGGCTCAGGTGATCCTCTCACCTCAGCCTCCCTGGTAGCTGGGACTACAGGTGCATGCCACCACGTCTGGCTAGTTTCTTATATTTTTTGTAGAGATTGGGTTTCGACATGTTGCACAGGCTGGTTTCAAACTCCTGGGCTCAAGTGGTCCACCCGCCTCAGTCTCCTAAAGGGCTGGGATTACAGGCGTGAGCCACTGCCCCTGGCTGTTTTGTTTTTTAAACTTTGTGAGCGGTGTCGTACATATGAAACTGTGCATAAGACATACACAAAATGTAAGTTTAAGGAATTTATAAAGTGAGAAACTATATAATTGGCATCTAGAAATAGAACTTTGCCCGCATCCCAGAAACCCATACCCAAATACCTTCCCTCTTAGAAATAACCACTATTCCGACTTCGTGGCATTATCTCGTTACTCTTAATGGTTTTAATGCCTGAATATATCCCTAAATAGTATTTGAACAGTCTTGACTACTAGAAAGTTCTTCCTTATATTAAGATTTAATCCATTACCCTAAAATTTTCTCATTAGTACTTTCTTTAACCCATGGGCTTATAAACAATAAATTTAGCATTATTTTCACCCAGAAGAACCACAACTATTTCTTGCATTACATGGTTTCAATTGAATTTCACTATTTTGTTTGGTCAATTTGTATATCTTTCTGGAAAAATATGATTCCCCAGTACACAACAAAGTATTCTATCTCTGATTTACTATATAAGCATAGGACTGCAAAATCCCATCTCTCATTCTAAATCCCAGATGTCTATTGATGAGGTCAAACAATCAATTAATGCTAAGCTTATAAGAGACTAAAATATCTTATATAAGACAGTACCTGGGGCTCAATTTAGGGCTACTGAAAAAATAAATGGGAATGGTTTCCTTATAAAAGGATGAGTTTGGTCCTCTTGTCTCTCTCATTCTCTCATTGCCCTTCCACCATGGAATGTAACACCAAGAAAACCCTTTCAAAATGCCAGTCCTTTGATCTTGGACTTCCTAGTCTCCAGAACTGTGAGGCAATAAATTTATGCTCTTTATAAATTACTCAGTTTGTGGTGTTCTGTTATAGCAGTGTAAAATGAATTATGGCAACAAATAAAATTTGCATATATTTGAAGTGTATATTTGATTTTTTTTTTTTTTGAGACAGGATTTCCCTCTTGTTGTCCAGGCTAGAGTACAATGGCACAGTCTCAGCTCATTGCAGCCTCCACCTCCTGGGTTCAAGTGATTCTCCTGCCTCAGCTTCCCAAGTAGCTGGGATTATAGATGTCTGCCACCACACCCGGCTAAGTTTTGTATTTTTAGTAGAGATGAGGTTTCACCATGTTGACCAGGTTGATCTCGAACTCCCGACCTCAGGTGATACACACAACTCAGCCTCCCAAAGTGCTGGGATTACAGGTGTGAGCCACTGCACCTGGCCATTTTTTTTTTTTATTAGGGTGTTACTCTGAGGCTCCTGCTGCAGTGTGGTGGCACAATTATGGCCACCATGCCTTGACCTCCTGGACTGAAGGGATCCTCCTACCTCAGCCTCCCATGTAGTTGGGACCATAGGTACACGCCATCGCGCCCGGCTAATTTTGTTATTTTTTTGTAGAGATCGGTGAGGGGGCCTCACTTTGTTGTCCGGGCTGGTCTTCTGGGCTCAAGCCATCTGCCAGCCTTGGCCTCCCAAGGTGTTGGAATTATAGGTGTGAGCCACCCAGCCCAGCCATGTGATGTTTTGATGTATGTATACACTGTGAGATGATTACTGCAATCAAGCCAATTAACACATCCATAACCTCACAATTTGCATGTGTGTATTTGAGATCCACTTTCTTAGCAAATTTCTGTTTTTTATTTTAATTTAACTTTTAAGTTCATGGGTTATATGTGCAGGTTTGTTATATAGGTAAATTTGTGTCATGGGCTTTGTTTTACAGGTTATTTCATCACCAGGTATTAAATCTAGTACCCATTAGTTATTTTTGCTGACCCTCTCCCTCCTCCCATTCTCCACCCTCTGATAAGCCCCAGTGTGTGCTGTTCCCCTCCATGGGTCCATGTGTTCTCATCATTCAGCTCCCATTATAAGTGAGAACATACGGTATTTGGTTTTCTGTTCCCGTGCAAATTTCAAGCATAAAATACATTACTATGAACTATAATCAGCATGTTGTACATTAAGTCTCCAGAACTTATTCCACTTATAACCGAAAGTTTGTGCATTTTGACCAGTATCTTCCCATTTCCCCCACTTCCCAAGTGCTGGAAACACATTTCTACTCTCTGTTTCTATGAGAAACTTCTAGATTCCACGTATAAGTGAGATCATGCAGTATTTGTCTTTTTGTGTCTGGCTTATTTCACTTAGCATAATGTCATCCAGGTTCATCCATGTTGTTAAATCCATGCCAGTTGCAAACAGCAAGATTTATTTCTTTTTAAAAAACTGAATAATAGGGAGGGATTGCATTGGGGAGTTATACATGATATAAATGATGAATTGATGGGTGCTGACGAGTTGATGGGTGCAGCACACCAACATGGCATAAGTATACATATGTAACAAACCTGCACGTTATGCACATGTACCCTAGAACTTAAAGTATAATAAAAAAAATAAAATAAAATAAAAGAAAAAAAACTGAATAATATTCCACAGTATGTGTGTGTGTGTACATATATATTTGCGTTCATTATCCGTTCATCCATTGATGAAAAGTAGATTATCCCTATATCTTGACTATTGTGAATAAAGCTGCAATGAACATGAACATGTATCTTCAGGATAGTGATTTTGTTGCTAGATCACATGGTAATTCTATTCCTAATTTTGTGAGGAGCCTTCCTACCGTTTTGCACAATGGCTCTACTAATTTACATTACCATCAGCAGCATACAAAAGTTCCCTTTTCTCCACATTCTCGCCAATGCTTTCATATTTTGGGCCATTCTGTATGGTTTACTGTACCATATGACAGTAATGCTGTGCAGTATGTGCTATAGTCATTTTTGCATCTACTGGTACCAGTTCTTCCGAAATAGCAGCGGCGCCCTTTCTGTTTAGAGTCGCCTTCTGGTGGTAGGAATTCTGGTTGCTACCGTCTGTAACCTGCAAGCCTCTAGCAGCTCTTTGCAGCGACGCCGAGCGCCGGGCGCGGTGGCGCGTGCCTGTAGTCCCAGCTACTCGGGAGGCTGAGGCTTGAGGATCCCTTGAGTTCAGGAGTTCTGGGCTGCAGTGCGCTATGCCGATCGGGTGTCCGCACTAAGTTCGGCATCAATATGGTGACCTCCCGGGAGCGGGGGACCACCAGGTTGCCTAAGGAGGGGTGAACCGGCCCAGGTCGGAAACGGAGCAGGTCAAAACTCCCGTGCTGATCAGTAGTGGGATCGCGCCTGTGAATAGCCACTGCACTCCAGCCTGGGCAACATAGTGAGACCCTGCCTCTTTTGAGTTCTCACCTTATAAAGTATCCTTTCTTCCCATGCATCTATCCTAAGACAAAAAAAATGCATAACTTACATTCTTACAAGATTATTTTCCTCACTACACTGTGAATCCCCCCTCCCACCCCACTCCCGTTGGGAATCTTATTTTTATTTTTATCTTATTTCACCATTATCTAGCTAAACACTTGCATATTCATGTTGCCAAGTGTTTGTGGAGCACCAGTTGTATACCAGGTACTGCGCTGCGTCTCAGGGGTACCGAGACCGAGGTTTGATGAGAATACTGTAATCAACTGCAGAATGCTCCTTCGGAGAGCACGACCCATCAAAATAGGAACTCCGTTTTGAGAGTTCGCCTTGATAGTTGAGGATAATCTTAGAAGGACCGAAGCGGTTCTGTTTCGTTACATTTCAAAATCTTATGTCAAAGTAAGCGCGCAGGGAGGGGTCCTTGCTCTTCTGCACTGAGCCCTACAGCCCCCCTGTGGGGAAATACTCCTGTTAATTGTCTCGAAAATTGTTTCGACCAGCAGGGGTCACTATGAAGGCTGGCTTGAGCCCCAAACACAAGTGGGCAAGGTAACCAGACCGGTCCGTGAGGGTTCCAGGAAGGAATGCAGTTTCAAGAGAACAGTTTGGATCTTTATTCGAATTGTTTTGGTATAATGAAAAGAGTCAACTACAACTTGACAACAGAAATCTTCAGAAAAGCGACACAAATACGTTCGCCTCAAGGAATATTGGGTCTTCTGCGCGGCCGTAGATCTCCGACAAGTGCGCCTGCGCGGAAGAGGAGCGGTGTCGAGTCCGGCTGGGCAGTAGAGGAAATTGCGGTAGTGACCCTCGGACCTCGCTATGAAGACCCGCTTTAGCACCATTGACCTCCGCGCCGTGCTCGCGGAGCTGAACGCTAGGTACAGTCCCCTAAGTGACCAGGCTCGTGCGGGGAGTGCAGGAGGCAGAGGCCGGGGTCCCATGGCGCAAACAGACCAGCTTGATGTGTTTCCTTATTTCTTAGTGCGTCTGTGGACCTGTCTAGGCCTGAGTGGGCAGGCGTGTGGTGTCTTTCCTTTGGCCCTTAGGATACCCCTGGGGGTCCCAGGCACCTCGTGCCCCATCCCCCGCGTCCTCCCAGCTCTCTGGCTTGCCCCGCTAGCGCTACGCTCTTGCATTGTTGGCCTGGGTTGTCCGGGTTGGGCAGGAAACGTTTGGTAAAACGTGAGACGCCAGAGTGGTTGTTTGCTGCAGAGGTTTCTAGACTGGAGGCTTGGTTTCTTGAACACCTCTCGCCCCTCACCCAAAAGAAAGAGAGCATCGCCGTTTTAGCTGGGTTGAGCAGATTTGGACTGAGATCTGGATTCTAGTCTGGATTCTGTTATTCAGCCGTGTGAGCTCTGTCATGTTTTCGAGGCCCTCTTATCTTTTTTTTCTCCCTTGTAATAAATTAATTGGATTATATTTCACTGTATTTCTCTCCCAAAATTGGGTCATTTGGAAGACGCAAGCTATAGTGTGTTGTTCCTAGAGCTGATAGACCACTTTTGTTTTAAAATCGTTACCCTTAAGTTTTGAACTGAATGCCCAAATGGCTTTCAGACTCTGCTCCCCGGCTGACTCCGTATCCTTAGAGACTGAGATCCGCTCTTTCGAAGCTTTTATTAAATTATGTGTAGTTTTATGTTTCAAACAATAGTGTGGTATGTTACATGTTTCCTTTATCTTTGCAGCTTGCTAGGAATGAGAGTAAACAATGTTTATGATGTGGATAATAAGACATACCTTATTCGTCTTCAAAAGTAAGAACATTTTATAGGCTTATTTTCTCTTTGGCGATTAAGTATGAGATGACTGATTTTTTTTTACCTGCATTTTAAGTCTGTTTCACAGTTAGCTTTGGCATATACCCTAAAGAAAAATTTGACTTTTTTCTTCTACAGACCAGACTTTAAAGCTACACTTTTACTTGAATCTGGCATACGAATTCATACAACAGAATTTGAGTGGCCTAAGAATATGATGCCGTCTAGTTTTGCCATGAAGGTAAACTTGTTACACTTGAAGCTAAATTTTAAGAGATTGCTCACTAACAATTGAGTTTTTAATTGGGGTTTCCTTCACTGTTATGAATAAAGTGCAGATAAAATGAAGGTAAAGGGAGTGGTTGACAGATAATGGGTTGAATAAAGTGAATATTTATTAGTTGACTTCTCCCCATTACCTTTCACATCCTGTTCTGCTCCAGATCTTGTTTCCACAGTCACTATTAGAGTTCAAGCTTTTATCACATTCAGCCTTACAGTTCCTTAACTGTAGTCCACTTCTCCGCATCAACACAATTCTAAATTAGACCAACGTTAATGTTTGTTTTTGTTTGTTTGAGACGGAGTCTCGTTCTGTCACCCAGGCTGGAGTGCGGTGGCACAGTCTTGGCTCACTGCAACCTTGCCTCCCAGGTTCAAGTGATTCTCCTGCCTCAGCCTCCTGAGTAGCTGGGATTACAGGCGCGTGCCAGCAGGTCTGGCTAATTTCTGTATTTTTAGTAGAGATGGGGTTTCACCATGTTGGCCAGTCTGATCTCGAACTCCTGACCTCAGGTGATCCGCCCACCTCAGCCTCCTGAAGTGCTGGGATTACAGGCATGAGCCACCACGCCTGACCCAACATTAATTTTTTTAAAGTATAATTTTCATTAGTTATCTCATCTTTTATAGTTTCCTAATTTCTAAATCTGTATTCTATAGCCTAACATTCTTGGCTTTCTGTGTTCTTCCTCCTCCCTGCCCCACCTTTTTTTCCTAGTCTTATCTTCCAGAGCTTACTTTTGTGAATCGTATTCCTCTACCCAGTCAGTGTTTTTTTTTTTTTGAACACTCACTGACATTAATATGTTACTAAGTCTTTTACTTTCCTCTTTTGTTTTACTATTAAAACAGATTTTACATGTGTGGGCATGCTACCCATTCTTTTATTGATGTAACATATAGATTGAAAATTCATGTGGTACACAAGACTTTCGAGTCACATATACTTAACTTTGAATTAATGGCTTTGTCAGAAAGTAATTTTAAAACCTGAAAAAGTTAATTAACCTCTTGGAACTTGGTTTCTTTAAATGTAAAATGTGGATTGTACCTCCCTCATGAAATTATTGGATTAATTGAAATGACATATAAAACACCTAAAACAGTCCGGGCACGGTGGCTCATGCCTGTAATCCCAACACTTTGGGAGGCTGAGGCAGGTGGATCAGTTGAGGTCAAAAGTTCAAGGCCAGCCCAGCCAACATGGTGAAACCCTGTCTCTACTAAAAATACAACATTAGCCAGGCGTGGTGGCACACACCTGTAATTCCAGCTACTTGGGAGGCTGGGGCAGGAGAACCACTTGAACCTGGGAGGTAGAGGTTGCAGTGAGCCAAGGTCACAGTGTTTCACTCCAGCCTGGGCGACAGAGTGAGACTCTGTCTAAAAAAAAAAAAAAAAAAAACTGAAACAATATCTGATACATATTAGAATTCCATACTTGTTCATTTCCTTCTTGCTCTGCTCCTTACTTTGGAAATGTATCTGTTATGGCATTGAGTTATTTCATTAGAGGCTTTACAGAGAAGAGCTTTACCCCCCCAGCAATTTATAGAGTCTGTTTTGGATTACAAATTAGGTAAGTGTTCCCATATCACAAAGGCTTTCACAAAATTCTCAGATTATTAAAGTTTAATTTATTTAATAGTAACCCAAAATAGTTCTTTTGGGACCTGTGCTTAATAATAATGACAATAATAATGCTACATGTTGTGTAGCACTTTTAAAGGCAGATGAATACTATGTATTTCATTTAAGTTGTTTAACAATTCAGTGGAATGTGAAGAACAAATACAATTTCAGTTTTATGGTTGAGGTAACAGGCCAGTGAGATAGGACACTGGGATTGTGTAAACATCTCCAAATCAGGCTACACTAATAGGAGGTCAGTCATTTTTAAAAATACTTAGAATTCTATGGGTTAGGTGTACATGTCAATCTAAATGTATAGAAAGATTTCCTCAATGAAGCAGACAATGTTAAGCACTTTATAAATAAAACAAAGAGCTGTTACTGTTGCATGGCACAGGTAGAGTTATGTCCATTATGTGGTAAATCCCAGTGGTTGTTCCAGTATTCACATTTGGGGATGACAGCTATAGCTTTGTGGCACACAGCAGAAGGTTGATTTCACCAAGCTGTTGATAGGGAAATGAAACAAGCTTTAAATATGTACTATGTGTCCATCTGTACTCTCCATGATAAATAATCCCCTTTTTATTGTTCCTTTATGTGAACTTCTGTCCTTTCAATGATGTCTTTTGTCTTTATTTTTCTTGAATAAAATTATTACTGAGGGACTCTGGAAGAACTGATTGTGATTTTCCTTTAGGGATTTAAAGATATCCCTACATGTAGGTTACTGTTTAATCAAATCAGTATAGGTCATTCTCAAAACTACTGAGTTGAGGAGCAGTTTGTTTATTCTAGGAAGTTATTCTGCCTAAGTGTATAAGTACATAAAATGAGAATTTCAGTTAATTTGAACTATAAGGTCTGGAGAAGAACTCTTCTTAGTTATGAAAATGTTAGTATTTAATAATGAATTTATGTGTTTCTTTTTTTTTTCAACCTTTGTCAAAGAGTGGATTTTTTCTTTTTTTTTTTAAAGGTGGTTTTAGATTAACTTATGTAAAATTTGTTTTGTAGTTAAGTCCTTTTTTCTTTTTCTTTTTATTTTTTTGAGACGGAGTCTCGCTCAGTCACCAGGCTGGAGTGCAGTGGCATGGTCTTGGCTCACTACAACCTCAGTCTCCTGGGTTCAAGTGATTCTCCTGCCTCAACCTGCCAAGTAGCTGAGATTACAGGCACGTGCCATCATGCCTGGCTAATTTTTGTATTTTTAGTAGAGATGGAGTTTCACCATGTTGGCCAGGCTGGTCTTGAACTCCTGGCCTCGTGATCCACCCGCCTTGGTCTCCCAAAGTGCTGGAATTACAGGTGTGAACCACCATGCCCAGACTGTTTTTGAGTCTTGAAGAAAGCGTTCTTTCTTACTGGTCTTGACTAAGGGGTCTTTTATATTAAAAAATTAGAAACAATTGTAAGATATTTTAGAGGCTACAGAGTAGTCTTGTTACCAGTCCATGTCATACTTAAATATTTGTACAAAAAGACGGTACATGTAATCTAAAAGAATCGGTATTGCCAAGTAAATTGTATTTGGGTTTGACATGCTGATATTATTTTAATTGTTAATAAGAAAAAGAACCTTATGTCCAGGGATAGGAGGAAGGGGATTTAATAAAGAATGAGAGTTATTACATTGGATTGAAATAGGTTAATCAAAAGCTTAGAGACGATACCAGGAAAATTCTCTTTGGGTTTTATTAGTAAAGATTGTAGGAATAAACTGGGCACAGTGGCAGGGCACTTGTAATCCTAGCTGCTTGGGAGGCTAAGGTGGGAGGATTGCTTGAGTCCAGGAGTTTGAGCCCTGCCTGTGCAACAGAGCGAGACTCTGTCCCTTTTTTTTTTTTTTTTTTTGAGACAGAGTCTCGCTCTGTTGCACAGGCTGGAGTGCAATGGCGCCATCTCGGCTCACTACAATCTCCGCCTCTTGAGTTCAAGCGATTCTTCTTCCTCAGCCTCCTGAGTAGTTGGGATTATAAGTATGTGCCAGCATGCCCAGCTAATTTTTGTATTTGTAGTAGAAATGGGGTTTCACCATATTGGCCAGGCTAGTCTTGAACTCCTGACCTCAAGTGATCCACCCACCTCGGCCTCCCAGAGTGTTGGGATTACAGGCCTGAGCCACTGCTCCCGGCCAAGACTCTCTCTCTTAAAAAGAAAAAAGAAAAGAAAAAAAAAAAAAAGAATTAGTAGGGGTAACTGGATATAAGGTGGTGGGCTAATTTACAGGATACCATAAGCCATAAGCTCATGGTCCATAGTAGATATATATTGGAAGTAGAAGATTAGTGGAAACCATTATTTAATTTTGAACATAAATGAAGCACACATAAGGGAAATTTGGGATACTTAGAAGTGTCATCAAACAGACAAAAAAAATAAAGGAACCGGGCGTGGTGGCACATGCCTGTAATCCTAACAATTTGGGAGGCCGAGGCGAACAGCTTACCTGAGCTCAGGAGTTCGAGACCAGCCTGGGCAACATGGTGAAACCCCATCTCTATTAAAATACAGAAAAGTAGCCGGGCGTGGTAGTGGGTGCCTGTAGTCCCAACTACTCAGGAGGCTGAGGCAGGAGGATTGCCTGAACCCAGGAGGCAGAAGTTGCAGTGAGCTGAGATTGTGCCACTGTACACCAGCCTGGGTGACAAAGTGAGACTCCGTCTCCAAAAATAAATAAATAAATAAAAATACATAAATAAAGGTTGGTGGGCGCGGTGGCTCACGCCTGTAATCTCAGCACTTTAGGAGGCTAAGGTGGGCAGATCACAAGGTCAGAAGTTGGAGACCAGCCTGACCAACATGGTGAAACCCCGTCTCTACTGAAAATATAAAAATTAACCAGGCGTGGTGGCACACACATGTCATTTCAGCTACTCGGGAGGCTGAGGCAGGAGAATTGCTTGAACTTGGGAGGCGGAGGTTGCAGTGAGCCGAGACTGTGCCACTGCATTCCAGCCTGGGTGACAGAGAGAGACGCTGTCTCAAAATAAAATAAAATAAATAAATAAAGGTTGTGGCTTTGAGTGAGGTCATTAGGACAACAACAAGGGATTTAGCAGTGGTATAAAGCAACAAAACAAATTTTGCTATTGGCCCATCATTCTCTACTTAAAAATTGAAAATAAAGACCTGGCTCAGTGGCTTACCCTTGTAATCCCAGCACTTTGAGAGGCCGAGGCAGGAGGATTGCTTGTGCCCAGGAGTTTGAGATTAGCCTGGGCAACATAGTGAGAACCTGTCTCTACAAATAATGAAAAAATTAGCTGGGAATAGTGGCATGTGCCTGTGGTCCCAATCCTTAGGAGGCTGATGCAGGAGGATCACCTGAGCCAGGGAAGTCAAGGCTGCAGTGAGCCATGATCACACCACTGGGTTCCAGTTTGGGTGACAGAGCAAGACCCTGTCTTAAAGAAATGCAAATAAAACATTGTTTTGGAGTTAGCAGTGTTTATAATGTTTTCCCTCTTTTGTTTCTTTTACTTTATGACTATACTATTATTTACAATGTTTTAAGTATTCCTGATGGTAATGAAAAGAAGCTTATTTATAAACCAATACCAGATGGTTAGGAATTCACTTTTACTAAATGAATGCCTTTTTCTTTCTCTTGCTAGTGCCGAAAACATTTGAAGAGTCGGAGATTAGTCAGTGCAAAACAGCTTGGTGTGGATAGAATTGTAGATTTTCAGTTTGGAAGTGATGAAGCTGCTTATCATTTAATCATTGAGCTCTATGATAGGGTAAGTTAAATTTGTGGGATTTGGTGAAGGAAAATTCATTATTAATCATTTTGGAATAGTGCTATATAACGTGAGTGGGGAACATTTTTTTCTGTGTCAAAGGCTATTACTACCCTAGGAAATGGGTGCCACACAAATAAAATTTTCCAGTAATAACCTTCATTTTATCTATAGGTCTGAGTTTAGGCAGACTTTAGCCATTTAGAAATAGCCTTGTGAATGTAGGAGATGAAGATCTGAGAAGTAAATTATTTGGTACTTGACATTTCAGGACTAATACCATGCAACCAGAAAATAGTCAAATACAGTCATGCACTGATGCGCTGTATGTATAATGATATTTCAGTCAACAACAGACTGCGTGTAAACGTTGGTCCCGTAAGATGCTAATGGATCTAAAAACTCTTACTGCTTAGTGACATCTTGATCCTGACCCTGTGTAGGCCTAGGCTAACGTGTGTGTTTGTGTGTTAGTTTTTAACAAAAATATTAAAAGTAAAAACAAAACAAAACAAAATTTGAATAGAAAAAAGCTTATAGAATAAAGATATAAAGAAAGAAAATATTGTACAGCTGTATGATATGTGTTTTAAGCTAAGTGTTACTACAAGAGTCAAAAAGTTAAAAAGTTTAAAGTGTATAAAGTAAAAAAGTTCCAGTAAGCTAAGCTTAATTTATTATTGAAGAAAGAAAAACATCTTAAAAATAAATTTGGCTGAGCACAGTGGCTCAGGCTGGTTGCAGTGGCTCACACCTGTAATCCTAGCATTTTGGGAGGCCGAGGAGGGAGGATCACCTGAGGTCAGGAGTTCAAGACCAGCCTGGGCAACATGGCAAAACCCTGTCTCTACTGAAAAATACAAAAATTAGCCGGGCGTGGTGGCGGGCGCCTATAATCCCAGCTACTTGGGAGGCTGAGGCAGGAGAATCACTTGAACCTGGGAGGCGGAGGTTCCAGTGAGCTAAGATTGCACCACTGTGCTCCAGCCTGGGCTACAGAGCAAGACTTCTTCTCATAAATAAATTAACTAACTAACTAACTAACTTAATCTGGGCCGGGTGCGGTGACTCACACCTGTAATCCCAGCACTTTGGGAGGCCGAGGCGAATGGATCACCTGAGGTCAGGAGTTCGAGCCTAGCCTGCCCAACGTGGCAAAACCCCATCTCTACTAAAAATACAAAAATTAGGCTGGTGTGGTGGTGCGTGCCTGTAGTCCCAGCTACTCAGGAGGCTGGGGCAGGAGAATCACTTGAACCTGGGAGGCGGTGGTTGCAGTAAGCCGAGAGATCATGCCTTTGCACTCCAACCCAGGTGACAGAGTGAGATTTCAGTCTCAAAAAACAAAAACAAAAACATTTTATATATAGAAATAAATACATAAATTTAATCAGGTCTGAAGAAAGCATAATTTTTTAAAAAATTAAAAAATTTTAAAACAAATTTAGCGTAGCCCAAGTGTGCAGTATTTATCAAGTGTACAGTAGTATACAGTAATGTCCCAGGCCTTCATATTCACTCACCATCACTCACCCAGAGCAGTTTTCAGTCCTGCAAGCTGCATTCATGGTAAGTGCCCTATACAGGTGTTCCATTTTTAATCTTTTATACCAGGGGTCTTCAACCCCTGTGCCGCAGACTGGAAACGGTCTGTGGAACTGGGCCGTGGAACCGGGCCACACGGCAGGAGGTGAGCAGTAGGCAAGTGAGCATTACTCGCCTGAGCTCTGCCTCCTGTCAGATCAGTGGTGGCATTAGATTCTTATAGGAGCGTGAACCCTATTGTGAACTGTGCATGCAAGGAATCTCGGTTGCGTGCTTCTTCTGAGAATATGATTCCTGATGATCTGAGGTGAAACATTCATCCAGAAACCATACCCCTGCACCCTCCATCCATGGAAAAATCATCTTCTGTGAAACTGGTCCCAGGTGCCAAAGGTTGGAGACTGCTGTTTTTTTTTGTTTTGTTTTTTTTTTTTTTTTTTGAACCGGAGTCTCACTCTGTGGCCCAGGCTGCAGAGCAAGGGCGTGATCTCAGCTCACTGCAACCTCCGCCTCCTGGGTTCAAGCAATTCTTGTGCTTCTGTCTCCTGAGTAGCTGGGATTACTGGCATGTACTACCATGCCCAGCTAATTTTTGTATTTTTAGTAGAGATGGGGTTTCACCATGTTGGCCAGACTGTTCTCAAACTCCTGACCTCAGGTGATCTGCTTGCCTCGGCCTCCCAAAGTGCTGGGATCACAGGCGTGAGCCGCTGCGCCTGGCCTGGAACTGCTGTTGTAATACCATATTTTTACTGTAATTTTTGTATATTTAGATATGCTTAGATACACAAATATTTGCCATTGTGTTACAGTTGACTACAGTATTCAGTAACATGTTATACAGATTCCTAGCCTAGGAGCAATAGGTTATATTATATCCTTGGTGGATGTAGTAGGCTATACCGTCTAGGTTTGTGTAAGTATATTCTGTTATGTTCACACAACATGGAAGTTGCCTAAATGCATTTCTCGGAATGTATCCCCATTGTTAAGTGATGCATGACTGTACTGTTCATTTTTGGGTCCAGCTTCTTTTATGCAATATTTTTTATTTTTTATTTTTTTGAGACAGAGTCTCGCTCTGTTGGCCAGGCCGGAATGCAGTGACATGATCAGGGCTTACTGCAAACTCGGCCTCCTGGGCTCAAGTGACCCTCTTGCCTCAGCCTTCCATGTAGCTGGTACCACAGATGTGCACCACCACGCCTGGCCAATTTTTTGATTTTTTGTAGAGACGAACTCTCACTTTGTTGCCCAGGCTGATCTTGGACCTCTGGCTCAAGCGATCTTCTCACCTCAACCTCCTAAAGTGTTGGGATTACGGGGGTGAGCCACCGCACCTGGCTCTTTTATTCAATATATAATGTCTGTGAGATTCATTGATGTTGAGAATTCCCTTAGCTCCACATCCTTAGCAACCTTTGATATGATCTCTTAGAGCTCTTTATCTAATCTGATTATGAGCCCTTTGCTGATTATTTGTGTTGTAAATGTCCTTTTCTACTCTGAGTTTTTACTCTTCTTTTCTTTTTTTTTTTTTTTAAACTTTTTTTGAGAATAAGTCTCGCTCTGTCGCCAGGCTGGAATGCAGTGGTGTGATCTCGGCTCACTGCAACCTCCGCCTCCTGGGTTCAAGTGATTCTCCTGCCTCAGCCTCCCGAGTAGCTGGGATTACAGGCACCTGCCACCACGCCCAGCTACTCTTAATAAGACGGTTTCACCATGTTGGCCAGGCTGGTCTTGAACTCTGACCTCAGGTAATCTGCCCACCTTGGCCTCCCGAAGTGCTGGGATTACAGGAGTGAGCCACTGCACCTGGCCTGGTACTATTTTTTCAACACTTAGTAATTTTTGGTTATCTGTCTCTCTAATCAAGGTAAATAGTGGCTACATTTATTGAAGCCACTTATGTTGCAACCTGTCATTTCAGATGAATTTGGGATTACTCCCACCATATTCTATGATTATGTTGTAAGCAGTTGTAAGGCATTTTTGACTATTTTCATGGATGCTTCTTTGTATTTTAATTACACCTGTAGAGTAACTCTTATCTTCACTGTCTGTAATAAATTTGGAAGGTGGTATTCTTTCATTAGGTTTATTTTCATTATGTTCCCCCTTCTTTTTTATTGAAAAGGTTATCTAGCAATATTAAATTTTAAAAAGTCTTTAATTCTAAATTTTTAAGAAGTAATTTCATTTTAACTTACATATGCCTTCCATTTTCTAGGATACAACTTTTTTGTGTGTCTTGCTATGTTTTACCTAACATTATTTATATTTTCCTTTTTTTTTTTAAACATAGTTTCCATTGGGTAACCTCTTTTTACTGTTTTGTTGTGTTAATCTATCATAATTAGGTTTCCCTAATTTTTACATCTAGGCTGTTTGGGTTTTGTTTTTTTTTTAAACTGTTGTAAATAAATTTCAGTGAACATCCTTAAGCATATTGCCTTTGGTTTTACTGGAGTGTTGGAGTTACTTCATTGGGCTACATTACCAAATGTGGAAATACGTGGGCAAAGGGTATAACTAACTGTATTGCTCTTGCCACGTAACTATTACTATTAAAAGACAAATTGCAGGTGAAAGCATAATATGTTCCTTGCCTGGCTGGCTTCTGAAATTGACCACATTTTCTTTCTCAATTTTTTTTTTTTTTAAGACAGAGTTTTGCTCTTGTTTCCCAGGCTGGAGTGCAATGGCGGAATCTCAGCTCACTGCAATCCCCGCCTCCCAGGTTTAAGCGATTCTCCTGCCTCAGCCTCCCAAGTAGCTGGGATTACAGTCATGTGCCACCACACCCGGCTAATTTTGTATTTTCAGTAGAGACAGGGTTTCTCCATGTTGGTCAAGCTGGTTTCGAACTCCCAACCTCAGGTGATCCTCCCGCCTCAGCCTCCCAAAGTGCTGGGTTATAGGTGTGAGCCACCATGCCTGGCTTCTTTCTCAATTTTTTAAGTAGTTTCAAAAATGATTTGATTTGTTTTTTTCTGTTTTGTTTGTTTTGTTATTTCCTTTTTTTTCTGAGACGGAGTTTGCTCTTGTTGCCCAAGCTGGAATGCAATGGTGCGATCTCGGCTCACTACAACCTCCATCTCCCAGGTTCAAGTGATTCTCCTGCCTCAGCCTCCCAAGTAGCTGGGATTACAGGCACCTGCCACCACACCCAGCTAACTTTTGTATTTTTAGTAGAGATGGAGTTTCACCATGTTGGCCAGGCTGGTCTCAAAGTCCTGACTTCAAGTGATCTGCCCGCCTCGGCCTTCCACAGTGCTGGGATTACAGGTATGAGCCACTGTGCCCGGCCTCAAAAATGATTTGAAAGAGCACTAAATTATATTTTATTCTATTGCAGGGGAACATTGTTCTTACAGATTATGAGTACGTAATTTTAAATATTCTAAGGTTTCGAACTGATGAGGCAGATGATGTTAAATTTGCTGTTCGTGAATGCTATCCACTTGATCATGCTAGAGCTGCTGAACCTTTGCTTACTTTGGAAAGGTAAAGTGTTTTGTTTTTAAACCCTTTTCATATTGTATTAAAATGTGCTGGGCAACATAATGAGACCCTGTCTCTGAAAAAAAAGGTAAAATGGGTCATATGTCAGAACATGAAATAAAATATTTTGTTTTACTTAGATAATGTAACTCAATTTAGACTATTTGAACTATGTAAATATGCATGTA
Organism: Rhinopithecus bieti; assembly: GCF_001698545.2. Classification (NCBI taxonomy): domain Eukaryota; kingdom Metazoa; phylum Chordata; class Mammalia; order Primates; family Cercopithecidae; genus Rhinopithecus; species Rhinopithecus bieti. Next base: position 1,458,284 of record NW_016814053.1, on the reverse strand, counting down.
AGCAATTAAGCCTTATTTGGGAGAGGCAAATGTATGTCTTTAGGTGTTGTTTTTTTTTTTGAGACGGAGTCTTGCCTTGTTGCTCAGGCTGGAGTGCAGTGGCATGATCTCAGCTCACTGCAACCTCTGCATCCCAGGTTCAAGTGATTCTGCTGCCTCAGCCTCCCAAGTAGCTGGGACTACAGGTATGCGCCACCATGTGCAATTAATTTTTGTATTTTTAGTAGAGATGGGGTTTCACCATGTCAGCCAGGCTGGGCTTGATCTCCTGACCTCAAGCAATCTGCCTGCCTCTGCCTCCCAAAGTGCTGGGATTATAGGCATGAGCCACCGCGCTCAGTTGTCTTTAGTTTTTTTAGAGGTGGTGTCTCACTCCCCCTTCCCTGAGGCTACAGTGCCGTTGGCGTGATCATAGCTCCCTGCAGTCTTGAACTCCTGCCTGAGCTCAAGCAATCCTCCTGCCTCAGCCTCCCAAGTGGGTGGGACTACAGGAGCACACCACAATGCTTGACTAATTTTAAAATTTTTTTTGTAGAGATGGGGTCTTGCTTTGTTGCCCAGGCTGATCTCGAGCTCGTGGCTTTAGCAGTCCTTCCACTTCAGCCTTCTAAAGTGTTGGAGTTGCAGGCATGAGCGATCGGGCCCAGCCAATGTCCTTCTTTTTCATTTTAATTTTTTTAAATTTTAAATTTTAAATTAAAAAATATAGAATACTTAAATTTCCTGTCATCCTTGTGCAAGGATGGTGCTAATCTCTGTATCGTTCTAATTTTAGTATATGTGCTGCTGAAGCAAGCCCAATGTGTTTTTTAGCTAAGTTTTGGGTTACTTCAGATGGTTATGATTTCTTGGTAAATTGGGGAGACTTATTAGCTACTCTGTGAGAAGACAGATGGATGTGCAGAGGACAAAGGGAGAGAAATTCTGGTTTGCATAAGAAAAAGGGAAGTAAGGTGAGGTAAAGTGATGATTGTAGCTGTATTCATCACTTATTTTGTATTTCAGCTGTATTCCTGCTAGCTGGAAGGCCCTGCTGACTCATATTCTACAGCAGTCGTTCTTAAAGTTTAACATACATCATTTCTTTGTTCCTTCTTCACTCCCGCTGCTTCACTTAACTAGCCTACATTAAATAAATAAGTAAAGTTGGTCAGGCGCCATGGCTCAGGCCTGTAATCCCAGCACTTTGGGAGGCCGACGTGGGCGGATCACGAGGTCAGGAGATCGAGACCATCCTGGCTAACACGATGAAACCCCGTCTCTACTAAAAATACAAAAAATTAGCTGGGCGTGGTGGCGGGCGCCTGTAGTCCTAGCTACTCAGGAGGCCGATGCAGGAGAATGGCATGAACCAGGGAGGCGGAGCTTGCAGTGAGCCGAGATCGCGCCACTGCACTCCAGCCTGGGCGACAGAGGGAGACAGCCTCTCAAAAACAAAAACAGAAACAAACAAAAAAGGTTATTAGATGCTTAATTAGGTAAAGCCATTTTGGATATTAAGATATGGCATGAAAATTTACAAACTTTTAACCTTTATAGAAAAATGTTGGCCGGCGGTGGCCCTCCAGGCCTGCAATCCCCCAGGCACTTTTGGGAGGGCCGAGACGGGGGATCACGAAGGTCAGGAGATGCCAGGCCCCTCCCTGGCTAACACGGTGAAACCTCCCGTCTCTACAAAAGAATACAAAAAACTAATCGGGTAGGTAGGCGGCGGGCGCCTGTAGTCCCAGCTCCTCGGGAGGCTGAGGCAGGAGAATGGCGTATACCCGGGAGGCGGAGCTTGCGGTGAGCTGAGATCCGGCCACTGCACTCCAGCCTGGGCGGCAGAGCGAGACTCCGTCTCAAAAAAAAAAAAAAAGAAAGAAAAGAAAATGTCAGTTTTATGTCATTTATATGTGGGCACATTGCTGATGAACAATATGTCTTGGTCAAAAAAATCCTGGCTTCTCTTAGAAAACTGCTGTTCAAGAACCTGGTAATCTTGGATAAATTACTTTTATGATCCATTTTCTCACAACAGAAGAACAAATTCCTGTTACATTTCAGATTATTGTGAAGATCAGGTGAACTGATAAGATGAAAGTAGTGTGAATATGAAGATTGCTGTAAGGTTTATTTAATATATGATAGTAAGAGACATGTCAATTTTGTTTCACAGGTTGACTGAAATAGTAGCCAGCGCACCTAAGGGTGAACTACTGAAGAGAGTGCTTAACCCATTGCTTCGTGAGTATTCCTGCAAATAGCAGTGAACTGTTTGCAAGATAGTGTGGTTTTCAGGAATGTATTGAAATCTTATGCTTTTATTAGAAAATTTGAACAAGAAGCTTAAAGTGATCCTGGAGTAAGTAGGAGTTTATTGTCAAAGAGAAGTTAAACCACATGAAGTCTGAGCTTTATCTATTAGATTTTATTTAAAAGCAATACAGATTATGTTATCTGTTACTTCAGTGCTAATGGTAGTATTCTAAGAAATCAGATTTTTTCATTGTGAGTCTTTGATTTAATAACCACTTAGCTTAGTTTGTTTGTTTTTTTTCATCCCAGCATCTGACAGGTCCTTTTGATCCCAATAAGCATTTTTGATCCCAATACACTTTTATACTTAAGAAGATCATCACTTAGCCCTATATTAAGGAATCTAGAGAAGACAGAGAGAGAGGCAGGTACCATTGATTACTGAGCCCTAGAGAGTTACTCTTCCTCTCTTATGAAATTGGAATGCATTCAAAAGTTATCTTTAGAACTTTCCAACTGTTAGTATAGCATGTATAAAATTTGTATGTTTCATTTAAGCCAGTGTCTCCCTGGCAAATGCAGATTTCTTTTTTAATTTAATTTTTTTTGTTTTAGAGAGAGGGTCTCATTATGTTGCCCAGGCTGGTCTCAAACTCCTGAGCTCAAGCAGTCCACCCACCTCGGCCACCCAATTGCTGGGATTATAGGTGTGAGCCCCCACACTTGGCCTTCCCCTGGCAAATTTCGATAATGTTTGAAATCAGATATTACAGGTTGAACATTCCTAATGTGAAAATCTTAAGCCTAAAATTATTATTATTTTTTGAGACAGAGTCTCTCTCTGTCACCAGGCTGGAGTGCAATGGTGCAATCTCGGCTCACTGCAACCTCTGCCTCCCAGGTTCAAGCAATTCTCCTGCCTCAGCCTCCCAAGTAGCTGGGACTACAGGCGTGTGCCACTATGCTCAACTAATTTTTTTTGTATTTTTAGTAGAAATGGGGTTTCACCATGTTGGCCAGCATGGTCTCAATCTCTTGACCTCGTGATCCACCCGCCTTGGCCTCCCAAAGTGCTGGGATTACAGGTGTGAGCCACCGTGCCTGGCCTGAAGTCTGAAACTTTTTGAGCACAGACATGATGCCACAGGTGGAAAATTCCACAATGGCCTTATGTGACAGCTATACAGAATTATTTAAAATATTGTATAAAATCACCTCTAGGCTATATTGTGTAAAGTCATAAATGAACTTTGTGTTTAGACTTGGGTTGCATCCCCAAGATATCTCATTATGTATATGCAGATATTCCAAAATGTGAAAAAAATCTGAAATCTGAAACACTTCTATCCCAACATATCACATAAGGGATACTCAACTTATATGTCCTCTAACTGTTCACTTTTTTTTCAAAGGAGTTTTGGCATTTGACATTTCAAAAGATCTTTTGCATTTCCCAAGGGTCTCACTCTGTTGCCCAGGCTGAAGTACAGTGCCACAAATACCGCTCACTGCAGCTTCAACCTCCCAGGCTCAGGCCATCTTCCTGCCTCAGCCCCCCAAGTAGATGGGATTACAGGGATTCACTCCTGGCTAATTTTTCTATTTTCTGGTAGAGACAGGGTTTTGCCATGTTGTCCAGGTTGGTCTCGAACTCCTGAACTCAAGCAATCTGCCCTCCTCACCCTCCCAAAGTGCTGGAATTACAGGCGTGAGCAACTGCGCCCAGCCTGCGTTTCCTTATAAAATTTGGAGTTGACTTGTTACTTTCTACGAAAAAAGCCTCATAGGATTTTGATAAGGATTACATTATTACTATTATTTGAGACAATCTCATTCTGTTGCCCAGGCTGGAGTGCAGTGGCATGATCTCAGCTCACTGCAACCTCCACCTCCTGGGTTCAAGCGATTGTCTTGCTTCACCCTCCCACGTAGCTGGGATTACAAGTGTGCGCCACCACGCTCACTAAGTTTTGTATTTTTAGTAGAGATGGGGTTTCACCTTCTTGGCCAGGCTGATCTTGATTACAGCTGTGAGCCACTACCTGGCCTGGTAAGGATTACATTAAGTCTGTGGATCAGTTTGGGGAGAATTGCCATTTTAACTACATTGAGTCTTCTATGAAGAGAGAATGTCTGACTGTGTATTTAGATCTTTAATTTCTCTCAGTTAGATTTATTCCTAAACATTCTGTTCTTTTTGATGCTATTGTCAGTGGAATTGTTTTCTTAATTTCATTTTTGCATAGAAATACTATTGATTTCTGTATATTGGTTTTTGTATCCTACAAACCTGATAAACTTGTTTATTCATTCTAGTAGGTTTTTTTTTGTGGGTTCCTTAGGATTTTTTAACATACAGGATCATGTCATCTGTGAATAAGGATGCTTTACTTCTTCCTTTAGAATCTGAATGCTATTAATTAGTTTGCCTTATTGTGCTAGCTGTAGCCTCCAGTACAATGTTGAATAGCAGTGTGAGACTGAATATTCTTTCCTTGTTCCTGATCTTAGGGGGATAATATTCAGTCCTTCACCAATAATTATCATGTTAGCTATAGGTTTTTCATGGGTGTCCTTATAAGGTTGACAATGCTCCCTCTATTCCTAGTTTATTGAGAGTTTTTATTGGGAATTAGTGTTGAATTTTGTCAAATGCTTTTCTGCATCTACTGAAATGATATATGGCCTTTTTCCTTTATTTATTAGTATGGGATATTAACCAATTTTTGGGGAGTCCTCATTGTGGTTGAAGCCCATTAAATTCCTATAACTTGCACTGACTTTTGTAAGTTAATTGTAGTCTCAAATTTCTTTAAGGACTAGAGCTGTCATTTCTTTTTATGGAGCGGGGCGGGAGGGGTGGGGAATGGAGTTTCACTCTTGTTGCCCAGGCTGCAGTGCAATGGCATGATCTTGGCTCACCACAACCTCCGCCTCCCAGGTTCAAACGATTCTCCTGCCTCAGCCTCCTGAGTAGCTGGGATTATAGGCATGCGCCACCACACCTGGCTAATATATTATTTTCTTAGTAGAGACGAGGTTTCTCCATGTTGGTCAGGCTGCTGTCCAGCTCCCGACCTCAGGTGATCCTCCTGCCTCAGCCTCCCAAAGTGCTGGGATTATAGGCGTGAGCCACCACACCCAGTCTGAGAACTAGAATTGTCATTTCTAAATAACACTTCAAAATAAATAAACTTATTGTTGTTTTCGCTGGCCACTGTTATTGAGTAGATCATTGATATTGGGATATAAATTTGTGCTATATTTTGAATGTTAAATTTTAGGCTGGGTCACGGTGGCTCACACCTGTAATCTTAGCACTTTGGGAGGTCAGGGTGGGTGGATCACCTGAGATTAGGAGTTCAAGACCAGCCTGGACAACATGGTGAAACCCTGTCCCTACTAAAAATACAAAAATTAGCTGGGCATGGTGGTGAGTGCCTGTGATCCCAGCTACTCGGGAGGCTGAGGCAGGAGGTGGGAGGCGGAGGTTGCAGTGAGCCAAGATTGTACCATTGCACTTCAGCCTGGGTGATGGGTAAAACTCCATCTCAAAAAACCAAAACAAAAAGAAACAATTTATAGGAAAATACTAAAAGTAATATCCTCTGCATTTATAGCCTATGGACCAGCTCTCATTGAACACTGTCTTATAGAAAATGGATTCTCGGGTAATGTCAAAGTGGATGAAAAACTTGAAACTAAAGGTATGTCTGCATGGTACATTTTCATTTATTTTGGTTTTTTTTTAACTATAAAATTTTTTGTGGGAAGGTAATAAGGGAGCAGGTGGTTCTAGAATGAAAAACATTTGACCAAGCACAGCGGCTCATGCCTGAAATCCCAGCACTTTGGGAGGCTAAGATGGGAGGATCACTTAAGCCTGGGTGTTTCAGGCTGCAGTGGGTGGTCACTGCACCGCTGCACTCCAGCCTGAGCAACAGAGTGAGACCCCAATCTCAAAAAGACCCCACAAAAACAATTATCACCACCCTCAAAAAAAAAATTGAATGAGATTTTAGTGAATGTTTTAGTTTTGGCAATATACGAAATCAGTGCAGTCATAAAATGACAACAGGTGCTGGTGGTGATGTTTTGTTTTTGTTTTTGTAAAATGACTCTGATGTTTGTGTGGAGCAAAAGCATGTGAAAATGTTCAGGATAACTCTGGAAAATACTAGTAATGATTTCCTATTATTACTGTCTGTGTAACCCTTCACAGATTAAAATATGAAGCTATAGTAATTAAAACTGTAAGTTTTTGAAGAAGGAATGGCATAAAGAATCCAAAAATAGTTGGAAATAATTTGGGAATTTAGTTTATGAACAAAGTTCCTTTCAGGTCATGGAGGGAAGGGTGGATGATTCAATAAAAGCTACTTGGACAGTAGGCTGGTCAAAACGTAACCATATATCCACATCTACTGATTACAAACATGAAATCACTATCTCTAATTTTCTTGAACACTACATTATTTCATAAGCACTTTCCTGTTTTTCTGCATAGTTGTTTAGCTATGATTGATTGCCATGACACTTGATTGGCATTCCTTTTTTCTTTTTTTCCCCCACCATTAGATATTGAAAAAGTACTTGTTTCTCTGCAGAAAGCAGAAGACTATATGAAAACAACATCCAACTTCAGTGGGAAGGTAGCACCATGTATACTTACTATATATTGTTGTGATTTATTTGGGTGTTCAGAAATTAAATTTTCATTAAAGGATCATTATATATAAATTTTATTTTAATTTGGAAGATTGTTACCTGTAATATACTTATTCCAGGATTTTTTTTTTTTTTTTTTTTTGAGACGGAGTCTCGCTGTGTTGCCCAGGCTGGAGTGCAGTGGCGTGATCTCGGCTCACTGCCAAGCTCCACCTCCTGCCATTCTACCGCCTTAGCCTCCCGAGTAGCTGGGACTACAGGCGCCCACCACCATGCCTGGCTAAATTTTTTTTTGTATTTTTAGTAGAGACAGGGTTTCACCGTGTTAGCCAGGATGGTCTCGATCTCCTGATCTTGTGACCCACCCGCCTCAGCCTCCCAAAGTGCTAGGATTACAGGCGTGAGCCACCGCACCCGGCCAGGATGTGTTTGTTTTGTTTTGTTTGTTTTGTTTTTGAGACAGTCTTGCTCTGTTACCCAGGCTGGAGTGCAGTGGCATGATCTTGGCTCATTGCAACCTCTACCTCCCTGGTTGAAGTGATTCTCCTGTCTCAGCCTCCCGAGTAGCTGGGACTATAGGCACGTGCCACCATGCCTGGCCAGTTTTTGTATTTTCAGTAGAGATGGGATTTCACCATGTTGGCCAGGCTGGTCTCGAACTCCTGACCTCAAGTGATCCGCCCACCTCAGCCTCCCAAAGTGCTGGGATCATAGACATGGGCCACTGCAACCGACCCAGGATAGTGTTTTAAACATTTCTGTAAGTTTTTTTGTAAGTTTTTTTGTGTATTTTGTAAGTTTTGTAAGTTTTGTAAGTTTTTTTCTGTTCCCTTTTATAGAAAGTACAATGACAGGTTAGTATCGGCTCTTCAGAAAAGTTGAGGAATTTACAATTATTTCTTTAGTTGTTTTAGATAGAGAAGCACATTTTCATTTGTCAGCCCTTTTCAAAAATGTTGTGATTTACAGTTCCCAGCCATTAAGCATTTTTTGAATTACCTTGGAGCTTATGAGTGTTTTTTTTCCCTTTTCAAAGTATAACTGTATTTATAGAAAATTAAAATTAATACTAGTCATAGAAAGTAAACCTTTGGGCTAGGTGCAAATTAATATCAATCACAGAAACTAAATCTTTGGGCCAGGTGCGGTGGCTCACACCTGTGATCCCAGCACTTTTGGAGGCCAAGGTGGGCAGATCACTTGAGACCAAGAGTTCAAGACCACCCTGGCCATCATGGCAAAACCTGTGTCTCTACTAAAAATACAAAAATTAGCCAGGTATGGTGGTGCACACCTGTAATCCTAGCTACTTGGGAGGCTGAGGCATGATAATCGCTTGAACCAGGAGGCAGAGGTGGCAGTGAGCCGAGAATACACCACTGTACTCGAGCCTGGGTGACAGAGCGAGTGAGACTCTGTATTAAAAAAAAAAGAAAGAAAGAAAGAAAGAAAGTAAATCTTTGTTAATTATGAATAGGAATGATTTTAATACTGGATTTTTGTAGGGATATATCATTCAGAAAAGAGAAATAAAACCAAGCTTGGAAGCAGATAAACCAGTTGAAGACATACTCACGTAAGCATATAGGCATGGGTCAATTTGCTTTGTATGTTTGTTAATGTTCTTGACTGTGATATAATAAATATGTTTTACAGGTACGAGGAATTTCATCCTTTCTTGTTTTCTCAACATTCACAATGTCCATATATAGAATTTGAATCATTTGACAAGGTGGGTTTTCCATTCTGTTCCTTTACCAGTTAGTTAGCATGATATGAGCTGTTAATATCAACTTCTATTGAGAAATTGAAACTATACTTGCTTTACATTCACTATGAATCTGGGCATTAAAGATCAGTGTAGTCACAGATACAGCTGTTGGAAATAATTGTTGCCACTTTATTTTAGGATGAAGGACCAGAGATTTGAACTTCGTTTGATTCTTGATACTGTTTAGCCAAATAATACATTTACTGGAAATCTGTTCAAGTTCTTTAAGTGGTGTTATAAAACACAGTGGAATCTAAAATTCTGTGTATGCAGCTGGGCATGCTGGATCATGCCTATAATCTCAGCATTTTGGGAGGCCAAGGCAGGCGGATCACTTGAGGTCAGGAGTTCAAGACCAGACTGGCCAACACAGTGAAACCCTGTCTCAACGAAAACTACAAAATTAGTGGTATGTGGTGGGGTGCGCCTGTAGTCCCAGCTATTTAAGAGGCTGAGGCAGGAGAATCACTTGAACCTGGAAGGTGGAAGTTGCACTGAGCTGAGATCGCGCCACTGCAATCCAGGCTGGGCAACAGAACAAGACTCTGTCTCAAAAAAAAGTAAAATAAAATTCTGTGTATGCAAGTTGAAGTAGAGACCGTCCTTTTTTTTTTCAACTAGTTGTTTGTCTGTTTTTTTAATAAGGCCGTGGATGAATTTTATTCCAAGATAGAAGGCCAGAAAATTGACTTAAAAGCTTTACAACAGGTATGTATTATTAAAAACACATATTAAACCAGGTAATCTTTAGTGGTTTGATGGGTAGATGATATAGGAAAGGGTAGCCTTTCAGAAAGAGTGTAAGAAGTAGTACAGGAACTCTCTGACCTGCCTCTTTATTTGTGATAGAGGTTTATGAAGAAGGTCCATGGGGGATTTTATTGTTCAAAAGTATGTCCTCATTTGTTTCATGAGTATTTCAGATATTATGGAAAAAAAGGAAAATATAGTGGGAAGGTGAGGCCTGTTCTTTACACTTTAATGTGGTTTGCTCAGAACAACCCAAAGCTTCTCAAAACATTGCTGTTAAGGAGATACTGTTCTAGGGAGATTTTAAATAGGCCAGAGGAGGAGATATTGTTTATCATTAAACTGTTTCTTTTTTAAATGGACTTTAAAGCTAGGTCTTAATATGTTTTCTGTGTATCGTGACTCCAAAAGAAGTGACGTACAGTATTTTCCCAGCATATTTAACCATGTTTTTAGAGCATTTGCTGCAGAACAGTTTCATAAATTGTTAATAGTCACTCTTGATTTGAAGGGGATTTGATTTTTTCAAAAGTAGTCTTAAAATATGTGTGCAAAAATTTCAAATTATTTGAGGCTGGGCGCGGTGGCGCACACCTGTAAATTCCAGCACTTTGGCAGGCCGAGGCGGGCAGATCACTTGAGGTCAGGAGTTCGAGAACAGCCTGGCCAACATGGTGAAACCCCATCTCTACTGGAAATACAAAAATTAGCAGGGTGTGGTATGGGTGTCTGTAGTCCAGCTACTCAGGAGCCTGAGGCACGAGAATTGTTTGACCCTGGGAGGCGGAGGTTGCAATGAGCTGAGACCGTGCTATTGCACTCCAGCCTGGGCGACAGAGTGATACTCTGTCTTAAAGAAAAAAAAAAAAAACAAATTGTTTGAATCCCTGTACCACTTCTTCAGTTTTAAAAAATTAGTTGATCATAAGCCGGGCGCGGTGGCTCACGCTTGTAATCCCAGCACTTTGGGAGGCCGAGGTGGGTGGATCACCTGAGGTTAGGAGTTAGAGACCAACCTGACCAACATGCAGAAACCCCGTCTCCGCTAAAAATACAAAAAAATTAGCCAGGCGTGGTGGTGCATTCCTGTAATCCCAGCTACTCGGAAGACTGAGGCAGGAGAATTGCTTGAACCTGGGAGGCGGAGGTTGCGGTGAGCCGAGATCGCGCCATTGCACTCCAGCCTGGGCAACAAGAGCGAAACTCCGTCTCAAAAAAAAAAAAAAGTTAGTTAATCATAGCACAATTTCAAAGCAGGTAGGCCAGTCAGATGAATTATATACATCATGTAATTACCACATGGTGGCAGCACTTTGGCTAGTAAACTGAACCCCATGTTTTTATGGGTGTCTTAATAGTCACCATTCTTACTATCTAAATTTTAAAAAATATTTCATCTAGCATTTAAATACTTCATCTAGCATTTAAATACTCATTAATTGATGATATTACTAGTGTTAGAAATTTTGCCCCCAAATTGATAACCTTGAAATGTAGATTATATATGATAAAATGCCATATAGAAGGTCAAATAACTACCATGAGCCTTTGTCTTACTAATTTACAGGAAAAAGCTTCTGTAAAATACTGGAAATAGTTCTGAGAAAATCAAAAGCAGCAAAAAATAAGAAGTCATTTGGTAGTTTATGCTCTTTAAGAATTCATTCCCTGCCAGGTGCAGTGGCTCAGGCCTGTAATCCCAGCACTCTGGGAGGCTGAGGTGGGAGGATTGAGCTCAGACGTTCAAGAGCAGCCTGGGCAACATAGCAGGACCTTGTCTCTGTTATTTAAAAAAAAAATAAAGAATTTGTTCTCCAAAACTTTACTTTTGTGCCATAGGAAAAAATGTCTTGATTTTTGCCTGTTTGAATAATGCCAAGGGTATTAAGGGTATATCTTATACACACAGTAACCTGTAATGAAAATACCTTTCTATATAGGGAATGGGAGTTAGGGAGACAGGAGAAGTAATTTTGGGGCATGGAACTCGTTGTAGTGGGATAGGCCGAGGGTGGTAGACTATGGGAATTTCAGCCAGCTAGATAACAGCATAGATGGGGTCAGGATAGTGAGTGTTGGAAAGTAAAAGAGGGGTGTCATGAGGTAGGAGAAACCTAATTTTTAAAAAATCTGTTTTGCCAATAAAAGGAAAAACAAGCATTGAAGAAATTAGATAATGTTCGAAAGGATCACGAAAACAGATTGGAAGCTCTTCAGCAGGCTCAGGTATTATGTTTGGCTTTCTCAGTGCTTTTCCAAAAATGTTAACTTTAACTGACAATGTAGTAAATGTGTGTGGTTTGTTTCTTAAGGAAATAGACAAACTGAAAGGAGAGCTCATAGAAATGAACCTACAAATAGTTGACAGAGCCATTCAGGTAGTTCGAAGTGCTTTAGCTAACCAGATAGATTGGACAGAAATTGGGTTAATTGTGAAAGAAGCCCAGGCTCAAGGAGACCCTGTTGCAAGTGCAATCAAGGAATTAAAACTACAAACAAATCATGTTACAATGCTGCTAAGGTAAGTTTGACTCCTAGTCAAGCAGTTAATGCTTGTCTTTATTTTGTTATTTTAATTGTTTACTGTATTAAACATTTTTTCTTCATATTTTGAAATTCTCAGAGAAAGGGAAAAAACTAATTTAGATTAAATAATGAAACTTTCAGTACTGTAAACCATTTATAATTTTATCGAAGAAGAAAATTGAAAATAAAAAAAGTGATGTCATTGACGTTAGTGAAATACTATTGAATATTTTTAATAGAAATCCATACTTGTTATCAGAGGAGGAAGATGATGATGTTGATGGTGACATCAATGTTGAAAAAAATGAAATTGAACCACCAAAAGGAAAAAAGAAAAAACAAAAGAATAAACAGCTGCAGAAGCCTCAGAAAAATAAGCCCTTACTTGTAGACGTTGATCTCAGCTTGTCGGCATATGCCAATGCCAAAAAGTAAGTCATTTAACTTTAAATTTTAGGCCAAGTATTATCTGCAGTAAATTAAGGATGTTAAAAAAACTTTTACATTTCACCTGTGTATGCATACTTTTTTTGGGTGAAAATACTTTTTTAAACTTAGTTTTGTTAATTATACAGTTTGTTCTGATTTGTTCTGTATAATTTGATAATTTGTAAAGTTAGAACTAGGTAGAAAACTAAAGAAATATTTTACTTAAAATTTAAGAGAAATGTGTTTTTCTAGGTATTATGATCACAAGAGATATGCTGCTAAGAAGACACAAAAAACAGTTGAAGCTGCTGAGAAGGTACTGAGTATTTCTTAGAGTGAATGTTAGTTGTTTTTGCCTGCTTAATTTAATGGACATAATTAGTTCTTCTGTTTAAATGAGATTTTCTAATTCAGAAGTATCTTTCAAACTTAACTTTGCTTTAAATGTATATATTTCCAGTATTTTTCCCCCCAACGCCTGCTCCTCCCCCATTCTTCTTCATCTCAGTAAATAGCACCTTCATTTTCTGTTCACTCAGGTTAAAACGTTTGTGATATCCTGGACTCTTTTTCCCATAAATCATGCAATCCATCAGTAAATCATTTTGATTCTTCCTTTAAAGTATAGCCAGAATCTAGCTACTCATTATTTCCACTGGTCGGTCCCCTATCACCTCTTTGTTCACATGGACTATGATAGTAGTGTCTGATTGGCTCTCTCTCCTTCTCCTGTTTTCCCACTAGTCTGTTCTCCACATAACAACCATTGTGACCCCCCCCCCTTTTTTTTTTTGAGATGGAGTTTCACTCTTATTGCTCAGGCTGGAGTGCAATGGCTTGATCTGAGCTCACTGCAACTTCTGCCTCCCAGGTTCAAGCGATTCTCCCACCTCAGCCTCCTGAGTAGCTGGGATTACAGGTGCCTGCCACCACGCCCAGCTGCTTTTTGTAATTTTAGTAGAAACGGGGTTTCACCATGTTGGTCAGGCTGGTCTCAAACTGCTGGCCTCAGGTGATCTGCCCACTTCGGGCCTTGACCCTTGGTCTCCCAAAATGCTGGGATTACAAGTATGAGCCACCACACCTAGGCCCGTTGTGATCCTTTCAACTGGATGTGATGGTTCACTCCTGTAATCCCAGCACTTTGGAAGGCTGAGGCCGGTGAATCACTTGAAGCCAGGAGTTTGAGACCATCCTGGCCAACATGGTGAGACCGCATATCTATTGAAAATACAAAAATTAGCCCAACATGATGGTGGGTACCTGTAATCCCAGCTACTCAGGCGGCTGAGGTGGGAGAATCCAATGAACCCAGGAGGTGGAGGTTACAGTGAGCTGAGATCATGCCATTGCATTCTAGTCTGGGTGACAGAGTGAGACTCTGTCCCAAAAAATATATTAAAATAAATAAAAGTGAAGTCCTTTCTCTCTGGACAAAATCTTCCAGTTGCTTCCTATCTTAATACAATTCAGAGCCCTTCTCCTATCCTGCAAGGACAGAAGACCTGCTCCCCTCTGACCTCGTCACCTGCATTCCTCCTCTCATACACTCTTTCTGGCTACACTGGGATCTTAGCTGTTCATAAAATAATGGCACATGCTCCACTCTCAGGGTCTTTGCCCTTGCTGTTCTCTCTACCTGGAATTTTCAGTTTGACGCCTCTCTTCATTTACATATCTACTTAAATGAGATTTAATCAGAGAATCCTTCCTTGACCACTCATTGCTAACGATATTACCACCCTGAATCTCTGTCTTTATTTTGCCATATTTTTTTCTTGAAAAACACTCCCCCCAGCCCAACATGTGTTTATTTTTTCTGGATTCCCGCTAGAATATAGATTGCATGAAAGTAGAATCTTTATGTTGTTCGTTGCTGCATCCCAATCCCTGGAATGTTGCCTGGTACAGAACAGGCACTTTTTAATAGCTGTTAAATGAGTGGCCTTCATGACTTGGCCCTCTTTCTACTGCTTCAACCTCATTTCTTGACATTTTTCCCTTGATTACTACTTGCTGGTCCTTTTTTTCCTCAGAGATACCTTCTTTGACCATAATCCAATATAAATCGGGTTTCCTTGTTATACTCGTATAGCATCTTTAGAAGCACTTACCATTATATGTCTATTTAAAGGATTATATGATTAATAGTCTCTTCTAGACCTAGTGGGGTGGGAGTGGGGGCTTTGTCCATCTTGTTCACTCTTGTATCTCTAACGGCATCTAGCCTAGAACCTAGCACATGATAGGTACTCAGTATCTAGAAAATGACAATGTATTTATTAATTTGTAGGTCTTGGTCAAATATTTTCATATAGTAATTCTTTGGTTTGGATTATTTTAATACTTAAGGCAAAAATATTTTCATTTATTACTTTCAAGTATGCATATTTGTGTGCGTGTGTGTGTGTGTGTGTGTGTAGATTGTGCCATTTTGTGCCATTTAAAAAATGTCTTGCCCCATTATTTACTTTGGTGTTATTTAAATAAATTCTTAACAAATTATTTTTAAAACTCTTTTCTATACATAGGCATTCAAATCAGCAGAAAAGAAAACAAAGCAAACCTTAAAAGAAGTTCAGACTGTTACTTCTATTCAAAAGCAAGAAAAGTGTATTGGTAAGTGTTCTCTTTCAAATTTAGTTTTGTTTTATTAAAATTATCCATGCACATTATTTAGAAAAGTCAAACAGTTCTACAAAGCTTGTTACAAAACCAGTAGCTCTGCAATTTTTTGTTGGTTTGTTTGAGACAGGGTCTCTGTCACCCAGGGTGGAATACAGTGGCATGAACATGGCTCACTGTAGCTTTGACCTCCTGGCCTCAAGCAGTTCTCCCACCTCAGCCTCCCAAGTAGCTGAGACTACAGGCACATGGCACCGTGCCCAGCTAATGTTTAAATTTTCTGTAGAGGCAGGGTCTCAGTTTGTTGCCCAGGCTGGTCTCAAACTTCTAAGCTCAAGAGATTCTCCTGTCTCATCCTCATTGCTGGATTACAGGCATAAGTTTCTGCACTCAGCTAGCTCTCTAGTTCCTCACTTTACTCCTATTGCCTGCTGTCTGAAGGAAACTACTTTTAGCTCTTTTAGTTGATTGTTTTGATATTTGCCTTTATTTATCTTAGTAGTGTGCTTATATTGCTGCTGCTTAATTTTTCTGTTTTACACTCTTACTAACTTCCCACTGGGAAAGATGAGGATTTCCCTCTTTCCACTTGCGTTCCATTCCATACACACACAGTTACAGCATAGTTTTGTCAAGATTAATAGCATTGGCATCATTATAAATATTTAAATTATAGTCGTATAATTTATATGTTATAGCTGACCCACATAGAATTCTGTTTTCTTTTTCCTTCCTTGCTCAGTTTTATCTTCCAAGTGTGTTCAGACACATTGGAATTCAATCAATATTATCTTGCAGAGGTCAGAAGTCTCTCCTGTAGCTTTTTGACTTACTTAATTTTAGATTGGTTCTCTTTAAGCATCATACAGTTTCCTTTTATTGTTATCTTGGAAGTTATCTTTACCTTCTCTGTTTTGGAAACTCTTTTCTGGATCTCATACTTCTTCCTTGGTTGAAAAAGTGTGTGTTCCAGAAGCTTCACAAGAAATGGTGTGTAGAAAGCAAAGTTTTTGAGGTCTCCGATGTATGAAACATTTTACTGTTATAGTTTGACTGGGCTGGGCATGCTGGCCCATTCCTGTAATGTCAGCACTTTGGGAGGCTGAGGTGGGTGGATCTCTTGACCTCTGGAGTTCGAGACTAGCCTGTGCAACATGCCAAACCCCATCTCTTAAAAACAAAAAAAAAATTAAATATAGAATTCTACTATGAAAATATGTTTTCCTCAGACATATATATATATATTTTTTGAGATGGAGTTTCACTTTTATTGCCCAGGCTGGAGTGCAGTGGCGCAGTCTTGGCTTCCCTGCAACCTCTGCCTTCTGGTTTCAAGGGATTCTCATGCCTCAGCCTCCCGAGTAGCTGGGATTACAGGCACCCACCACCATGCCTGGCTAATTTTTGTATTTTTAGTAGAGATGGGGTTTCACCTTACTGGCCAACCCTGGTCTCGAACTCCTGACCTCGTGATCCACCCACCTTGGCCCCCCAAAGTGTTGAGATTATAGGCGTGAGCCGCCACACCCGGCCTCCTCAGACTTTTAAAGGTATTGCTTCATTATAGTAACTTGAGAAATCTGGTATTATTTTGATGGTTGATATTTTATTTTATTTTTTATTTTGTTTTTTTGAGACAGAGTCTCACTTTGTTGCCCAGGCTGGAGTGCAGTGGCATGATCTTGGCTCACTGCAACCTCCGCCTCCCAGGTTCACGTGATTCTCCTGTCTCAGCCTGCCGAGTAGCTGGGATTACAGGTGCCCGCCACCATGCCCAACTAATTTTTGTATATTTAGTAGAGAAAGGTTTCTGCCATGTTGCCCAGGCTTGTCTCTAACTCCTGGCCTCAAGTGATCCGCCCCCCTCAGCCTCCCAAAGTGCTGGGATTACAGGCATGAGCCACCACACCTGGCTGATAGTTGATATTTTACATGAAACTTATTTTTGCCTTTCTACAAGCTTGTAGATTTTCTCCCCTCCCAATTTTTTTTCCAAATTTTTCAAAATTTTACAATTGGGGTTGGTGGTGATGTTTTAATCCATTATGTTGGATACTTTGTGGGCTATTTTAATTCAGAAACTTTCAGTTCTGAGACATTTTTTGGAAATAGTTCTTGAAAAACTGCCTGACCTCTGCTTTCTTTTTTCTTTTCCTTCTGGAAATGTTGTTTTAAGATATGGGACCCCTAGACCAGTCCTCCAATTTTGTTGTATTTTCTGTTTTCAAATCTATCATTTTGCTCTACATCTTGGGAGTTTCCTCAGCTTTATCTTTCACCAAGTCCTTCCACTGAATTTTTTATTACTTCCTATCATGTTTTTAATTTTAAGAACTCTCTCCTCAACATAGTGTTCCTGGCAAAAAAAAAGAGAGGACTTTTTTTGGTTCTTGGAATATACCTTTTTAAAAAAATAAATACGTTTCTGCTTTAGTTTCTTTTAGCTCTCTGAGAATAGTTTTGATGTATTAAATTTTTTTAGTATTCTTTTTTGCAAGTCTTTGTCTTCTCTAAGTTGTTTCTTTTTAAATTTTATTTAATTATATATATTTAGGCTGGGCGTGGTGGTGCTTACGCATGTAATCCTAGCACTTTGGGAGACCAAGACAGTTGGATCACTGGAGGTTAGGAGTTCGAGACCAACCTGGCCAACATGGTGAAAACCCATCTCTACTAAAAAATTACCAAAAAAATTAGCTGAGTGTGGTGGGGATGCCTATAATCCCAGCTACTAGGGAGGCCGAGGAATGAGAATCACTTGAACTTGAGGCAGAGGTTTCAGTAAGCCGAGATCCAGGCACTCTAGCTTGGGTGACAAGGAAAGACTCTGTTTAAAAAAAAAAAAAAAAAAAAAAATTATCTAAGGGGACTCTGATAATGCTAGACCTCTCAAAAACAAAAAGTCATGCAGTCCCCCCACCTCACCCACACTTACTGATTGGAGACCAGAAGTTAATCTGTTCAGCAGATGTACTCCCTTTCTTCACTTAACATGGCGGTAGTCTTTCCACAATCTATCATACACATAGACATTGTCATCCTTTTCATCCCTGGAGTGTGTTTATGAGAGGAAGGGAGCCATCATTACCTCTTTTTTTTTTTTTTTTTTAAGAGATGGGATCTTTCAGTATTGCCCAGGCTGATCTCGAACTCCTGGGCTCAAGCGATCCTCCCACCTCAGCCTCTCAAAGTGTTGGGATTACAGACAAAAGCCACCATACCTGGCCCTGCCATTATTACTTTTTTTTTTCTTTGAGACAGAGTCCTAGCTCTGTTGCCCACACTGGAGTACAGTGGCGCAGTCTCGGCTCATTGCAGCCCTCACCTCCTGGGCTCAAGGGATTCTCCTGCCTAAGCCTCCCAAGTAGCTGGGACTACAGGTGTGCACCCCCATGCCTGGCTAACTTCTGTATTTTCAGTAGACATGGATTTCACCGTATTGGCCAGGCTAGTCTCAAACTCCTGACCTCAAGTGATCCACTCTACTTGGCCTTCCCAAGTGCCGGGCTTATAGGCATGAGCCACCACACCCAGCCCATTATTACCTCTTGATACAATACTTTCAGAATCTGAAACAGAGAGGGTAAGGAACTTAAGCAAAGTCATGCAGTCATGCATACCAGAGGACAGCGCATAAGTGCTGACAGCTTTGAGGAATGACTCTGTCGTGGCACCAAACTCAAAAGGTATTCATTAACTTTCCTTTGAGCCTTAAAAAGGATCAAATGGGCCGGGCGCGGTGGCTCAAGCCTACAATCCCAGCACTTTGGGAGGCCGAGACAGGTGGATCACGAGGTCAGGAGATTGAGACCATCCTGGCTAACACGGTGAAACCCCGTCTCTACTAAAAAAATACAAAAAAAGGC
>NW_016814053.1:1430649-1439217 GCF_001698545.2 Rhinopithecus bieti | reverse complement strand
AAAAAAAAAAAAAAAAAAAAAAAAAAACTAGCCGGGCGTGGTGGTGGCCGCCTATAGTCCTAGCTACTCAGGAGGCTGAGGCAGGAGAATGGCGTAAGCCCGGGAGGCGGAGCTTGCAGTGAGCTGAGATCCGGCCACTGCACTCCAGCCTGGGCGACAGAGCAAGACTCCGTCTTAAAAAAAGAAAAAAGGATCAAATGTGTCATTTCAACAAACAGACACTTGCCTGCTGTCAAACAAAAGGAAATGGGAGCCAGCCATGGTGGCTTATACCTGTAATCCCAGCATTTTGGGAGGCCAAGGCGGGTGGATGACAAGATCAGGAGTTCGAGACCAGCCTGGCCAATAAGGTGAAACCCCGTTTCTACTAAAAATATAAAAATTAGCCAGGTGTGGTGGCTTGTGTCTGTAGACCAAACTACTCTGGAGGCTGAGGCAGAAGAATCGCTTGAACCTGGGAGGCGGAGGTTACAGTGAGCCAAGATCGTGCCACTGCACCCCAGTCTGGGCAATAGAGCGAGACTTTGTCTCAAAAAAAAAAAAAAGCAAATGGATGGCTGAAATAGCACCCTGATGCTCTGAAATCATTTCCCAAAGGTAATTAGCTAATGGGTATCACAACATCCTATAGCCTTGGAGCAAGTGAAGGGAGGGCACTGGACCAGATGCTCACAAACGAAAACACACAGATTTTGGTTACATGCAATTGCTCTATCTCAGGGACATCAACATTTGGAACTCTCTGCTTTTCAAGATGTTTCTATAAAGACAGGGTGCGGTGGCTCACTCCTGTAATCCCCGCACTTTGGGAGGCCATAGGCCGGCAGATAACCTGAGATGAGGAGTTCGAGACCAGCCTGGGCAACATGGTGAAACCCCGTCTCTACAAAAAGTACAAAAATTAGCTAGGTGTAGTTGCGCACACCTGTAGTCCCAGCTACTTGAGAGGCTAAGGTGGGAGGATCACTTAAGCCTGGGAGGCAGACGTTGCAGTGAGCCAAGACCATGCCGCTGCACTCCAGCCTGGACAGCAGAGCGAGACTCCATCTCAAAAAAAGAAACATATATATATATATTTAAGGTCTATAGTATGCTTTTATTAGATACATATGCGTAATGAAATGGAACAGTCAAGCACATTAACATATCCATCATCTCACATAGTTACTCTGTTTTTCGTGTGTGTGGTAAGAACACTTAAAAAATCTACTCTCAGCAAATTTCCAATATATAATACAGTGTTATTAACTGTGTTCCTTGTGCCATATATTGGATGTCTATAGTTACTCATGTTATGTTACCGTAACTTGTTTTTGACATACCCACATCAGCCCTACCGCACCCTCCTTTTTTTTTTTCTTTTTTTTGGAGACAGAGCCTTGCTCAGTTGCACAGGCTGCTGAGTAGCTGGGAGTACAGGCACTTTTAAAAAAATGTTGCTTTTATCTCCAGCTTTCACATTAGAGACTTTCATTAATGTCTGGTATTCCTTGATTGTCTATTCAACGTTTTACATTTTATGGTAGGGTATTAAAATGCTGACTGGAAGTTCCCTGGGTGGTTGGGCTTGTGAAATGATCTGTGTTGGCCATTTTGTGTAGAATCTTCATTGTCTTTAGCCCTTTTCCTCTTGAGCTAGTCTCATTTCCCGGAAAAGATTCTTTTTCTCTCCTGCTTGTAAGGTGAAGACCTGGCTGCTGCAGCATTTGGGGAGCCCAGTGGAAATAATAGACTGAGAGTCTCAGGATCCAGTAATTCATTTACTTATTTGCTGTGTTTTACATATGTTACTCCTGGTTATATAACTGTGCCACATTTACCCTTGTCCAGAGATGATCTTTATACCCTTTCTAGATAAATTAACCTCTGGCCTTCTGTTAGGAAATGGAACAGAAATTAACTGGAAAGAACGTATGTGGAACTAACTGCTTCTTGAACAGACTCTCAGCCAGTCCTCCTGTTTTCATTCTCGTCTTAAACTCGTACTTCCTTAAGTGTTTGTGCTGCCATTTGTTTAGCCTTTTATGAGTTTTACATTGTAAATTTAGTTGTTGCTTTTTTCACTGTTAGCTTAGGATTCAGCTTCTTAAGTCTGATCACTTGTCCATTTGTTTTCCAGCTTTCAAAATTTGGTTGTATTTGTCTCCTCTCTCTCTCTGTTTTGTTTGACATCTCTGTTGTTGAATAGGATCATCCTGTAATTATCATTTCTTGTAATGTTCTTGTTGGGTATTGGTATCAAGGTCATATTGCCTCATAAACAAGTTGGAAAGTGTTTCTTTTTCAGTTGTTCTTAAATATCTGATGAAATTCACCTGTGAAGCTGAGTAGTCCTGGAGTTTTCGTTGGGGAAGCTTTTCATTGCAGATTCAAATTATTTAGTAAATGTAAGGACTGTTCAAATTTCCTAGTTTTGGTGAGCAGTGTTTTTTTTAAAGACTGTCTAAAGTTTAAAATATATTGGCAGAAAGTTTATAATATTCTTCTGCGAATTTGTCCATTTCTCTTTTTACTTTTGCCAGTTTTTGCTTTTTATATATGAGACAATGTAATTCGATGATACAACTATGTAACTGTTATATCTTTCTAATGAATTGAGCCTTCTATCAACTTTAATGAAATGTCCTTCTAACTTGTAATTATTTTCTCCTTCTTTGTCAGGTGTAACTAGTTCAGCTTTCATTTGGTTAGTGTTTACACGGTATATCTTTTTTCTTTTTTTTTTTTTTTTTTTTTTTTTTGAGACATAGTCTTGCTCTGTCACCCAGGCTGAAGTGCAGTGGTGCAATCTTGGCTCACTGCAACTTCTGCCTCCTGGGTTCAAGCAATTCTGCCTCAGCCCTCTGAGTAGCAGGGATTATAGGCATCCGCCACCATGCCTGGCTAATTTTTCTGTTTTTAGTAGAGATGAGGCTTTACCATGTTGGCCAGGCTGGTCTCAAACTCCTGACCTCAAGTGATCCACCTGCCTTGGCCTCCCAAAGTGCTGGGATTACAGGTATAAGCCACCGCACCTGGCCTATCTTTTTTCATCATTATATTTCAGCCTTTCCATCCTTGTATTTTAAAGGAGCATCATATATATCATTGTCATTGTTTTCCAGTCTGACAGTCTTTGCTGTTTACCTGGGCATTTAATGCATTTATATTTAATGTAATCTCTGATATATTTGGGTTTAAATCTACCCATCTTACTATTTGCTTTTTACTTGTCCCATTTGTTCTGTGTCCTCTTTTGTCTTCATTATTGCCTTCTTTTGATTGACTACTTTTTATTGACTTGTTGGCTGTACATTCCTTTACTAGGATGATTACAAAATGCATCTTTGATTTTTCTCTCCCATTATTTTTGTCCCTATATCTTTGTCTTTTTACAGACCTCTTTACTATCAATAGGG
This sequence comes from Rhinopithecus bieti, assembly GCF_001698545.2. Classification (NCBI taxonomy): domain Eukaryota; kingdom Metazoa; phylum Chordata; class Mammalia; order Primates; family Cercopithecidae; genus Rhinopithecus; species Rhinopithecus bieti. Next base: position 1,435,819 of record NW_016814053.1, on the reverse strand, counting down.
GAATGGTTAAGTAAGTGTAGTGTGTCCATTCAGCAACGAAGAAAATGTACTTTTAGGTGAAAAAAGCAATATGCAGAACAGTTTGTGCTATGTCTAAAAATATTGGGGAACCCACCCCAATATTTCAACATAGTTTCTTTCTATTTTCCATAAGTGCCGGCCGGCTGAGAAATAAAGAGAAAGAGTACAAAGAGAGAAATTTTGCAGCTGGGCTGCCGGGGATGACATCACATATCCGTAGGACCATGATGCCCACTGGAGCCTTAAAGCCAGCAAGTTTTATTAAGGATTTCAAAAGGGAAGGGGGTGCAAGAACAGGGAGTAGGTCACAAAGATCACATGCTTCAAAGGGCAAAACGGAGAACAAAGATCACATGCTTCTAAGGAAACAGGACAAGAGCAAAATCAAAAACTCCTGATAAAGAGCCCAAGAAAGATCACAAGGCAAAGGGCAAAAGGGCAAAAGCAGTATTACTGATAAGGGTCTATGTTCAGCAGTGCACGTATTGTCTTGATAAACATCTGAAACGACAGAAAAGAGGGTTCAAGAGCAGAGAACCAGTCTGACCACAGATTTACCAGGGCAGAGTTTTTTCCCCACCCTAATAAGCCTGAGGGTACTTTAGGAGACCAGGGCGTATTGCAGTCTTTATCTCAACTGCATAAGACAGACACTCCTGGAGTGGCCATTTATAGACCTCCCCACTGGAATGCATTCCTTCCCCAGGGTATTAATTATTAATATTCCTTGCTAGGAAAGGAATTTAGAGATATCTTCCCTACTTGCATGTCTGTTTATAGGCTCTCTGCGAGAAGGAAAATATGACTCTATTTTGCCTTACCCTGCAGGCAGTCAGACATTATGGTTGTCTTCCCTAGTTCCCTGAAAATCGCTGTTATTTTGTTCTTTTTCAAGGTGCACTGATTTCGTATTGTTCAAACACATGTTTCACAATCAGTTTGTACAGTTAACACAATTATCACAGTGGTCCTGAGGTGATGTATGTCCTTATCTTACGAAGATAACAGGATTAAGAGATTAAAGTAAGGGCTGGGTGCGGTGGCTCATGCCTGTAATCCCAGCACTTTGGGAGGCCAAGGCGAGTGGATCACGAGGTCAGGAGATCGAGACCATCCTGGCTAACATGTCTCTACTAAAAAAAATACAAAAAGTTAGCTGGGCATGGTGGCAGGTGCCTGTAGTCCCAGCTATTTGGGAGACTGAGGCAGGAGAATGGCGTGAACCTGGGAGGTGGAGCTTGCAGTGAGCCGAGATTGTGCCACTGCACTCCAGCCTGGGTGACAGAGCGAGACTCCGTTTCAAAAAAAAAAAAAAGGCAGTAAGACAGGTGTAAGAAATTATGAAAGTATTGTTTGGAAACTGGTTAATGTCCATGAAATCTTAACATTTATGTTCCTCTGCCACAGCTCCAGCTGGTCCCTCCATTCGGGGTCCCTGACTTCCTACAACAGGAAAGAGAAGATTAGGATAAATATTTTAACTTTTCTATGTGTAAAGAATCTCGAGAAGGATGCTCAGAAAGCCAATCACAATGGCTCCCTCTTTGGTGTAGTGACAGGAACTGAAGGGATGCAGGATCTCTCACTACCTTTTTTTTATTTTTTATTTTATTTTTTATTTTTATTTTTTTTTGAGACGGAGTCTCACTCTGTCGCCTGGACTGGAGTGCAGGGGCGTGATCTCGGCTAACTGTAAGCTCCGCCTCCCAGGTTCATGCCATTCTCCTGCCTCTGCCTCTAGTGTAGCTGCGACTAGAGGACCCTGCCACCACGCCCAGCTGATTTTTCGTATTTTCAGTAGAGACGGGGTTTCACCGTGTTAACCAGGGTGGTCTAGATCTCCTGACCTTGTGATCTGCCCGCCTCAGTCTCCTGAAGTGCTGGGATTACAGGTGTGAGCCACCGTGTCTGGCTGACCTTTTTTATAAGTAAATAATTTTATTCAACCATGAGTGTATGTTACCCAATTAAAAAGTCAGATTAGAAAATAGTAGTAAAGTCCTTTCACTGTTGTATTAGGGAGTGTAAGTTAAGTATCTGTGCTTAGTCTACCATTTTTAACCAAAAGTTTTAAAAATTGTGGATTAAAACATACAGAAGATAATCTCTGTAGTCATACATCATGTAGCAAGTATTTATTTTCATCTGTCTTGCATGTCATTTTCTAAATGTCATACAGATAATATACTCTATACTTTTTATCTTGCAGGTATTAATCATGAAAACCCAAGTTACTTTGTCTTTTGAGAAAAGTTATAATTTTACTCTCCTAAAGACAATTTTTGGTCTTTTGTGTTTAAAACAACGTAAATAATATCATATATAAAGATGAATTACGTTCATTTATTGAGAACAGAGTGGGAAAACAACATTTCTTTCTTATCAGTGGTCTAAAGCTTATTCAGTACCTCACTAAAAGAAAGCTAAACTGAGGGACCATATGACATTTTATACTTTTGCTTTATGTAATTTATTGTTAGAAGTTATTGGGTTTAAGAAGGCTATATGGAGTAAGAAGGTAACTTTTCTAAATATAGAATTTAATTTCTTTTTTCTAAGACTGTCTTAAGAATATCCTAGGGCAATTTGTATTATAGGTTTTTAGTCAAATTCAGCTTGATGCCTTAAAAAAAATTAAACCATCAACTTGTCTTAAACTACACAGGCAGGATAGCTTCCTGTTGTGTTTCGTTTGCAAAAAGGGTATGAATTCAGGCAGCTATAAAGAAAAGTTAACTTTTTTTCTTTCATCTCGGTAGGTTTGAGAAATTTCTATGGTTCATTAGCTCAGAGAACTATCTAATTATAGGTGGACGAGATCAGCAACAGAATGAAATAATTGTGAAAAGATACCTGACACCAGGTAGGTAAGATTAAAATTCGGAAGAATTTTCTCTTAAATGATTGGATCAGTTATCTCAATATTAGGCATTGATTTTCTTGTTATACTCTTTTGTTTGATAGATTTAACTAGTAGAAAGATTTGATGCATGATGCTTCATGGTTTGTTGAGTATGTGTTTTGATGCTTTTAGTTTTTAAGTGAATATTTCTAAAATGATATTGCTGAGCTAATCTGTAGTGTTGGACTTTCAATACTCTATTACATTAGAGTATTGAATAACTTTCAGTCTTCAGAGTCATTGTAGGTCAAATTTTTAAAAGGTTACTCTTGCGGTGTTAAAATTTGCAATCATTTTTCACACTTAGAGTTAGGACTTGGCCGGGTGTGGTGGCTCACGCCTGTAATCTCAGCCACTTTGGGAGGCTGAGGCAGGTGGATCACCTGAGGTCAGGAGTTCAAGAACAGCCTGGCCAACATGGTGAAACCCTGTCTCCACTAAAAATACCAAAAAAATTAGCTGGGCATGGTAGTGTGTGCCTGTAATCCCAGCTACTTGGGAGGCTGAGATGGGAGAATTGCCTGAACCTCAGGGGCGGAAGTTGCAGTGAGCCGAAATCACACCACTGCACTCCAGCCTGGGCGACAGAGTGAGACTCCATCTGAAAAAAAAAAAAAGAGAGAGAATTAGAACTTAAAGTGTCATTTTTTTTTTTGTCTGTATTTAAGGAGACATTTATGTACACGCTGATCTTCATGGAGCTACTAGCTGTGTAATTAAGAATCCAACAGGTAATATATTTCTTTCTATTCAGAATTCTTATTCCTTTCTTTAAAATATTTTTAGTGTGAGACAAAAATTTAAGAGAGCCAGATGTGATGGCTCATGGCTGTAATCCCAGCACTTTGGGAGGCTGAAGTGTGAGGATTGTTTGAGGCCAGGAGTTTGAGACCAAACTGGGCAAGACAGTGAAACCCCACCTCTAGAATAATTTTTAAAAATCTGGGTGCAGTGGCATGCACCTGTGGTCCCAGCTACAGAAAGTTGAGGTGGGAGGATCAGCTTGGGTGAGAGAATGAGACTTCATCTCTAAAACACAGACACACACATACACACGCACACACACACACACGTAATAAAAAAAGATAGAGTGATAAAAGGATCAGTCTATCAAGAAGATATAACAGTTATATGTGCTGCTAATAACAGAGCCCTAGAATACGTGAAGCAGACCTGACAGAATTGAAGGGAGAAAGAGATAGTTCTACAATAATAATTGAGGACTTTAATACCCAACTTTCAGTCATAGAATAACTGGACGCAGAATCAGCAAGGAAATGGAAGACTTGAACAACACTATAAATCTAACAGACACCTCTAGAATACTCTACCTAACAACAGCACAATACAGGCTGAGTAGCCTATCTGAAATGCTTGGGACCAGAAGTGTTTTTATATTTTGAAGTATTTGCATTATACTTACCAGTTTAGCATCCCAAATCCAAAAATCAGAGATTCAAAATGCTCCAAAACATTTCTAGCAAACACCAGTGGGCATTTTCTTTAGTCGTCATGCTGCACTCAGAAAGTTTTAGATTTTGGAGCATTTTGGATTTTCAGATTTGGGGTGCTCACCCTGTATTCTTAGGTGCACATGAAATCTTCTCTGGGGTAGACCATAGGATAGTCTCTAAAACAGGCCTTGGCCGAATGTGGTGGCTCACGCCTGTAATCCCAGCATTTTGGGAGGCTGAGGCAGGCAGATTATGAAGTCAGGAGGTTGAGACCAACCTGGCTAACATGGTGAAACTCAATCTCTACTAAAAATACAAAAAATAAGCTAGGTGTGGTGGCACACGCCTGTAGTCCCAGCTACTCAGGAGGCTGAGGCAGGAGAATCGCTTGAACCCAGGAGGCAGAGATTGCAGTGAGCTGAGACAGCACCATTGCACTCCAGCCTGGGTGACAGGGTGAGACTCCCATCTCAAAAAAAGAAACAAAAACAAGCCTCAATACATTTAAAACTCTTGAAATTAGACAAAGTAAGTTTTCTGACTATAATGAGGTGAAATTAGAAACCAGTAGTAGAAGAAAATGTTTTAAATTCATAAGTATGTGGAAATTAAATACCACAGTTACAAATAAGCAATGGAACAAAGAGGAAATCACAAAATATGCCACAAAACACTTTGAGATGAATGAAATGAAAATACTGTATATCAAAACTTATGAGATGCAAGAAGAGCAGCCCTTAGGGGGTAATTTATAGCTGTAAACGCCTATATTTATTTATTTATTTATTTATTT
>NW_016814053.1:1421296-1426465 GCF_001698545.2 Rhinopithecus bieti | reverse complement strand
GGGCTCACACCATTCTCCTGCCTCAGCCTCCCGAGTAGCTGGGACTACAGGCGCCTGCCACCTCGCCCGGCTAGTTTTTTGTAGTTTTTAGTAGAGACAGGGTTTCACCGTGTTAGCCAGGATGGTCTTGATCTCCTGACCTCGTGATCCGCCCGTCTCGGCCTCCCAAAGTGCTGGGATTACAGGCTTGAGCCACCGCACCCGGCCACTTTGCACTTTAAGAACTAGAAAAACAACCCAAAGGAAGGAGAAGGAAGAAAATAGTAAATATTAGAGTAGAAATGAATAAAACAGAGAATAGGAAAAAAATAGAGAAAATGAACAAAATCCAAGTTGGTTCTTTGAAAAGGTAAACAAAATTGATAAACCCTTGGCTAGACTAACCAAGAAAATAGAGGACTCAAATCCCTAAAATCAGGAATGAAATAGGGAACATTACTACTGACTTTACAGATATTGAAAGGATTATAAGGCAATACCATGAACAATTATATGCCAGCAGATTATGTAACCTAGATGAAATGGACAAATTCCTACAAAGATATAAATGCTAAAACTGACTCAAGAAGAAATAGAGAATTGAAATAAACCTGTAAGTACAGAGATTGGATTAATAATAAAGAAAAATATTTTAAAAATACTCATCAAAGAAAACCCTAGGTCAGATGACTTTACTGGTGAATTATAAAGAAGGTTGAATGCCAGTTCTTCACAAACTCTTCCAAAATATGGGATCAATGGGAACACTTCCTAACTCATTCTACAAGGCCAGTATTACAAAAACCAAAGATAACGCAAGAAAACTACAGACTAATACCAGTTATAAATATAGACAAAAATATTTGACAAAATATTAGCAAACTGAATCTGGCAGCATATTAAAGTGACTATATACCATGACAAAGTATGATTTATCTCAGGAATGAAAGGTTGGTTCAGTATATGGAAATTAGTGTAATACAGTCTACTAATAAAGGACAAAAAAACATAGATTATCTCAACTTATGAAGAAAAACCATTTGACAAAATTCAACATTTGTTTGTGATAAAAACACTCAGCAAACTAGGAATAGAAGGGATATTCCTCAACTTGGTAAACAAGCACTTATGAAAAACCCACAGCTAACAATCATACTTACTGCTGAAAGATTGGGTACTTTCCTCCTCCCATCAGTAATAAGACAGATATGTTTGTTTCTTGCCCTTTCTATTTAACATTATACTGATGGTTCTATATAGGTCATTAGGCAATAAAAAGAAATAAAATCCAAATTAGGCAAAAGTAAAACTATGTTTACAGTTGATATGATCTCACACATTTAAAAAACCTAAAGAATCCACCAGAAATTATCATAGCTAATAAGCAAGTTCAGCAATGTCCAGGATATGAGATCAATAAACAAAAATCACTTGTATTTCTATACACTACCAATTAACAATCTGAAAAGGAAATTAATAAAACAAGTCAATTTATAATAGCATTAAAAAGAATAAAATACTTAGGAATCAATTTACCAAAAGACAACACTTACAAATAATAAACTATAAAATTATTTTAAGGAATTAAAGAGCTAAATTGGACATCTCATGTGCTTGTATTGGAAGTCTTAATATTGTTGTGATAGCAGTACTCCCCAGTAATCTATGGATTCAGTGTAATCCCTCAAAATTGCAGCTGCTTTTTTTGTTTGTTTGTTTTGAGACAGGGTCTCCTTCTGTCACCCAGGCTGTAATAAAGTGGTGTGATTGGTGCCCTGCAGCCTTGACCTTCCAGGTTCAAGCGATCCTCCCATCTCAGCCTCCTGAGTAGTTGGGACTATAGACACATGCCACTGTGCCCAACTAATTTTTGTGTTTTTTGTAGAGATGAAGTTTTGCCATGTTGCCCAGACTGCTCTCGAGCTCCTGAGCTCAAGCAATCCACCCACTTTGACCTCCTCAAGTACTGGGATTACAGGCATGAGCCACTGCCCCTGGCCCAGCATTTTTTTTGTTTTTTTTTAAGAGATGGAGAAGCTGATTCTAAAATTCATATGGTAATGCAGGGGGACTCAGATTAGCCAAAGCAGTATTGAAAATGAAGAGCAAATTTTGAAGGACTCGTATTTCCTGATTTTAAAGCTTTCTACAGAGTAACAGTAAGCAGGACACTGTGGTACTGGCATGAAGATGGACAAATAGATCAAGGGATAGAATTGAGATTCCAGAAATAAACCTGTAGTTTATGGTCAGTTAATTTTCAGCAGTGGTGCCAAGACCAATGGGGATAGAATTTCCTGTTTCTTTTTTCTTTCTTTCTTTCTTTTTTTTTTTAATTTATTTTTTGTTTTTGGTTTTTTGAGATGGAGTCTTGCAGTGTCGCCCAGGCTGGAGTGCAGTGGTGTGATCTCGGCTCACTGCAAGCTCTGCCTCCCAGGTTCACACCATTCTCCTGCCTCAGCCTCCTGAGTAGCTGGGACTACAGGTGCCTGCCACGACGCCGGGCTAATTTTTTGTATTGTTATTAGAGATGGGGTTTCACCGTGTTAGCTAGGATGGTCTTGATCTCTTGACCTTCTGATCCGCCTGCCTCGGCCTCCCAAAGTGCTGGGATTACAGGCATGAACAACTGCGCCCAGCCTCCGGCCTCTTTTTTTAAATAGACAATTTTTTCGCCCAGTTTTAGGTTCACAACAAAATTGAGCAGAATATATAGAGATTTCCCACATAACCCCTGCTGCATACATGCGTAACCTCCCCTATTATCAATATCCCCCACCAGAACGGTACATTTGTTACAACTAATGAATCTACACTGACACATCATTATGACCCAGAGTCCACAGTTTGTATTAGGATTCACTCTTTTTTTTTTTTTGAGATGGAGTCTTGCTTGTTGCCCAGCTGGAGTGCAGTGGCGTAATCTTGGCTCACTGCAACCTTGCCTCCCGGGTTCAAGCAATTCTGCTGCCTCAGCCTCCAAAGTAGCTGGAATTACAGGCACGTGCCACCACACCTGGCTAGTTTTTGTATTTTTAAAAGAAACAGGGTTTCACTGTGTTGGCCAAGCTGGTCTTGAACTCCTGACCTCAAGTGATCTGCCCACCTCAGCCTCCCAAAGTGCTGGGATTACAGGCATGAGTCACCAAGCCCAGCCAGGGTTCACTCTTGATGATGTGTAGTCTTCGAGTTTGGACAAATGTATAAAACATGTATCTGCCATTATAGTATCATACAGATTTAGTTTGGCTGTGCTCAAAAAATCCTCTGTGCCCTGCCTGTTCATTCCTCCCTTCCCCCAACCCCTGACAACCACTGATCTTTAAAGGCTGGCTTCTTCACTTAGTAGTGTGCTTTTACCTTTCCTCCATGTCTCTTCATGGCTTGATAGCTCATTTCTTTTTATCCCTAATAATGTTCAGTTGTCTGGATGAACCACAGTTTATCCATTAATCTACTGAATTTGGTTGCTTCCAAGTTTTGGCAATATGAATAAAGCTACTTTAAACATCTGCATAGGTTTTTGTATGAATATAAATTTTCAGTTCATTTTGGTAAATACAGAACATCAAGATTGTTGAATCACATGGTAAGAGTATTTTTAGTTTTCTTTTTGAGACGGAGTCTCACTCTGTCGCCCAGGCTGGAGTGCAGTGGTGCGATCTCGGCTCACTGCAAGCTCTGCCTCCTGGTTTCATGCCATTCTCCTGCCTCAGCCTTCTGAGTAGCTGGGACTACAGGCGCCCGCCACCAGGCTGGCTAATTTTTTGTATTTTTAGTAGAGACGGGGTTTCACTGTGTTAACCAGGATGCTCTCGATCTCCTTACCTCGTGATCCACCCGTCTCGGCCTCCCAAAATGCTGGGATTACACACATGAGCCACCACACCCAGCCATATTTTTAGTTTTGTAAGAAACCACCAGACTCTTCTAAAGTGGCTGTATCCTTTTACATCACCACCAGCAATGGGAGTTCCTGTTGTTCCACTGCCACCAGAATTTAGCGTTGTCAGTGCTTTGGATTTTGGCCATTATCATTGATGCATAGTGTATTTCAGTGTTGTTGTAATTTGCATTTCCTTGATGACTTATTAGATATTCATATGTATATCTTTGATGCAGTGTCTGTTAAAAGTGGCCTATTTTTTAATTGGGCTATTCATGTTTTTACTGTTGAGTTCTAAGAGTTTTTTGTATATTTTAGATAACAATCTTTCATCTGCTATGTCTTTTGCAAATATTTTCTGCCAGTCTGTGGCTTAACTTTTTAACAGTAGTGTGGACTACTAGATATCGACATGCAAAAGATTGAGGATAGACCTGTTCATCACACTATTTATAAAAATTAACTTAAAATGCATCCAAGCCAGAAGTATAAAGCTGCTAGGAGAAAACAACGCATAAATTTTCATGATCTTGTATCATGTAGTAATTTCTTAGATATGATACCAGAATCATAAGTAATCAAACAAAAAACAGATAAGTTAGACATGAAATTAAAAACCTTATTTCAGCCCGGACACGGTGGCTCACGCCTGTAATCCCAGCACTTTGGAAGGCCGAGGCAGGTGGAACACCTGAGGTCAAGAGTTCAAGACCAGCCTGGCCAACATGGTGAAACCCTGTCTCAACTAAAAAATATGAAAAATTAGCCTGGTATGGTGGCAGGCATCTGTAATCCAAGCTACTTGGGAGGCTGAGGCAGGAGAATCGCTTGAACCCAGGAGGCGGAGATTGCAGTGAGCTGAGATGGCATCATTGCATTCCAGCCTGGGCAATGAGTGAAATTCCGTCTCAAAAAATACAACAAATAAATAAAACCTTAATCCAAAGAACATTATCAAGAAAGTTAAACGACAACCCACAGAATAAGAGAACATATTTGCAAATCATTTATCTGATGAGACTAGTATCCAAATAATTCTTAAGTTTCAACAATGAAAAATGAGCAAGAGATTTGTATGGATATTTCTGCAAAGATACGTGAATGGCCAACCATCACATGAAACAATTCTCAGTATCATCAGTCATTAGGAAAATTTAAATCAAAATCACAAGATACCAGTCAGGCGCTGTGGCTCATGCATGTAATCCCAGCACTTTGGGAGGCAGAGGCAGGTGGATCACTTGAGGTCAGGAGTTTGATACCAGCCTGGCCAGTATAGTGAAACCCCATCTCTAGTTAAAAAA
>NW_016814053.1:1372851-1420795 GCF_001698545.2 Rhinopithecus bieti | reverse complement strand
TACTAAAAAATATATATATATATATATATATATATAAAAATTAGCCGGGCGTAGTGACACACACCTGTAATCCCAGCTACTCAGGAGGCTGAGGCAGGAGAATCGCTTGAACCCAGGTGGCAGAGGTTGCAGTGAGCAGAGATCACGCCAGTGCACTCCAGCCAGGGCGAAAAGAGCATGACTCCATCTCAAAAACACAAGATACCACTTTATACCCACTAACACGTGTTGGTGATGATGCTGGCAAAAACAGTAACGTGTTGGTGATGATGGTGGAGAAAATAGAATACTGCTGGTGGGAATGGACAGTGATACAGCTGCTGTGGGAAATGGTTTGGCAGTTGCAAAAAATGTAAAACATAATTGACCCTGCAATTCCTCTCTTAGGTATATACCCAAGATAAGCAAAGGTATGTGTCCATATAAAACTTGTTTGCAGATATTGATAGCAGCATTATTTATAATAGCCAAGAAATGGAAACAATCCATATGTCATTCAATTAATGAATAAACAAAATGTGATATATCCATATAATGGAATATTATTCAGACTTACAAAGAACAGAAGTACTTATATGCGCTTTTAACATGGAATGACCTTGAAAAACATTAAGCTAAGTGAAAGAAGCCAAACCTAAAATGCTATGTATGATTACATTTGTATAAAACGTCCAAATTAGGCAAAACCATAGAGACAGAAAATAGATTAGTAATTGCCAGGGACTGGGTACAGAGGAGAAAATGGGGAGTGGCTGCTAATGAATATAGGGTTTCTTTTCTGGGATGATGAAAATGTTCTGGAATTAAATAGTGTTGATGGTCATTGTCACACAGCATTATGAATATACAAAAAGCCATTGAATTGTACACTTTAAAGGGGTGAATTTTATGGCAGGTGAATTATACCCCAATTTAAAAATATTTGAAATCTAACCATAAGGGACATATTATTCATATATGCTCTTCGTGTTCATGATTCCGCCAATCTGTTTTAATTTTGGAAGTCTTCAAACTTTAAATGGATTTCTCTAAATTATCTTTTCTGGAGTGAAGTTAGAATTATTGATGTGAGAGGATATTTCTTCTCTGACATGTTTTATTTACATAGGTCATTTAAAAGCTTGCTCTGTAAATAGCAATATTAAAATACATTTTAGTAACTTTTATAATGGTGAAGTAAAATGTATTAGTATTTAAGATATATGATTGACCGGCCGGATGCGGTGGCTTACGCCTGTAATCCTAGCATTCTGGAAGGCTGAGGTGGGTGGATCATGAGGTCAGGAGTTCAAGACCAGCCTGGCCAAGATGGTGAAACCCCGTCTCTACTAAAGATACAAACATTTAGCGAGGAATGGTGGCGGGCACCTGTAATTGCAGCTACTCAGGAGGCTGAGGCAGAGAATTGCTTGAACCCAGGAGGTGGAGGTTGCAGTGAGCTGAGATTGTGCCACTGCACTCCAGCCTGAGTGACAGAGCGAGACTCTGTCTCAAAAAAAAAAAGATACATGATTGACCCTGTCATGCAGCATGTAATTTTCATCTTTCTCTGGAGAAAGTCCATACTTTGGTGTTGAAACATTATGCGTTGTTATTCCAGGAGAACCCATCCCCCCACGGACCTTGACTGAAGCTGGCACAATGGCACTTTGCTACAGTGCTGCTTGGGATGCACGAGTTATCACTAGTGCTTGGTGGGTGTACCATCATCAGGTAATAAGGGCTCTTGTCCTTTTTCTTAACTTACTAAGAGCTACTGTGTGCCAAATTTTGAGTATAGAAGTAAATAAAGCAGACAAGGCTCTAATAGAGCTAACTTTCTTGATAGAGGAAAATATGTACATAATGTCAGGTAATAAGTGCCATAAAATATGTATTTTTTAAAGCATGAAAGGGGTAGAGAGTGGTAGGGGATACCATTTTGGATGAAGTATTGGGGGAACCTTTCTAGGAAGGTAGGATTTGAGCAGAGAGGTAAATGAAGAGAGAGTGATCCATGCAGTTATACAGGATAAAGAGTATTCCAGTTATTATCGATTATTATTGGCATACTGACCTAAAAGGCCTTTCTCCTGTTCATCTTTGTTGGAATATTCTGAATTCTCTTGGGCCCTTCCAGAAAAGTAGGCATATCCTCTTTGTTTTTGTTTTTTTAATTCATTTGTTTTTAGTAATTGCCCTTCTTTGTGGTTAATGATGTTGTTGGGGTTTTTTTTTTTGCATTTATTTTTTTTTCTTTGTAGAGATGGGGTTTCATCATGTTGGCCAGGCTGATCTCCAACTCCTGACCTCAAGTGATCCTTTTGCCTCAGCCTCCCAAAGTGCTGGGATTACAGGTGTGAGCTATGGTGCCTGGCCAGCACTGTTTAGTTTGGTGATACTTCATTCCATATTTGACCTCACATTACTATTGATTTCTTATCATACTTTTGAGAATTATAATTGATGATGATGTACTTTTATAAGTTCCTAAAGCTGTACAGTAGGATGAAAAGAGTTCAGTTTCATTATACTCCCTTAGATTTAGTTTCATTTTGTATCTTTTATATTTATTATATGCTGTGCTGTGATATTGTCATTATAGGGGGATTATAAATTGCTACCTCAGTGCTGTTATAAAAGTGGTTTTAATTCTTTTATTAAGAAATTTTTTAGAATGAAATTTAGTGTGTTTTTAATCCCTTGCTGGTTTTTTGTGTTTGTTTTGAGATGGAGTCTTGCTCTGTTGCCCAGGCTCGAGTGCAGTGGTGCAATTTCAGCTCACTGCAGCCTCCGCCTCCTGAGTTCAAGCGATTCTCCTGCCTCTTCCTCCTGTGTAGCTGGGACTACAGAAGTGTGCCACCACACCTGGCTACTTTTTCTATTTTTGTAGAGATGAGGTTTGGCCATATTGGCCAGGCCAGGTCTCAAACTCCTGGCCTCAAGTGAACTCCTTCTTCCGCCTCCCAAAGTGCTGGGATTATAGGTGTGAGCTAGCACACTTGGCCCCTTGCTATTTTAATAACTATGACTAGTAAAGATACTCTGAAGATTTGGGGGTTTCAAAGATTTATAATTTTTTTTTTTTTTTTTTTTGAGATGGAGTGTTGCTCTGTCACCCAGGCTAGAATGCAGTGGTGTGATCTTGGCTCACTGCAACCTCTGCTTCCTGGGTTCAAGCAGTTCTCTGCCTCAGCCTCCTGAGTAACTGGGATTATAGGTACCCGCCACCACGCCTGGCTAATTTTTGTGTTTTTAATAGGGACAGGGTTTCACTGTCTTAGCCAGGCTAGTCTTGAACTCCTGACCTCATGATCCACCCACCTTGGCTTCCCAGAGTACTGGGATTGCAGGCATGAGCTACCACGCCTGGCCCCAAAATTTTTTTCAATTATGGGATAAGTTTACTCACTTTCTGTTTGCCAAAATAGGATATATTTTTTAAAAATCTCCTATAATCTTTATTTCATGCAGTGAAAGGTTACTTTTGCCTCATGCCTGTAATCCCAGCACTTTGGGAGGCCAAGGTGGGCAGATCATGAAGTCAGGAGTTCGAGGCCAGCCTGGCCAGTATAGTGAAACCCCACCTCTACTAAAAAAATACAAAAATTAGTCGGGCGTGGTGGTGCACGCCTGTAGTCCCAGCTACTTGGGAGGCTGAGGCAGGAGAATCGCTGGAACCTGGGAGGCTGAGATTACAGTGAGCCAAGATTGGGCCACTGCACTCCAGGCTGGGTGACAGTGCGAGACTCCGTCTCAAAAAAAAGAGAAAAAAAAACTTTATTATCAAAAACAGTATCTTAGACAAGGATTTTATTTAATAAATAGAGCTTTATTTTAATAAACATAGCTTTATGATAAGCTCATTGACCTATCGTTAGTTTTCTCATTACATCTCATGCTGGAAGAGATGAGTGGACCAGTTCTGCTGTCGTCCATGGCATTTGAAAATTATTGCCGGGCATGGTGGCTCACGCCTGTAATCCTAGCACTTTGGGAGGCTGAGGCAGGTGGATCACGAGGTTAGGAGTTCAAGACCAGCCTGGCCAACATAGTGAAAGCCCGTCTCTACTAAAAATACACAAATCAGCCGGGCATGGTGGCGAGTGCCTGTAGTCCCAGCTACTCAGGAGGCTGAGGCAGGAGAATCGCTTGAACCCAGGAGGTAGAGGTTGCAGTGAGCTGAGATTGTGCCACTGCACTTCAGCTTGGGCAACAGAGTGAGACTTCGTCTCAAAAAAAAAAAAAAGAAAATGATTGATGTAGTGGATTCTTTGTTTTTTCTTTGTTACTTTGAGAGGCTTATCTGTCATGAAAGGTATCTTTCCCTTCAGTATTGAGAATTTATATGAAATTACAAACTTTTCAGGAGACAGTGTGGCTTACTTGACTCTGACTTTACTTTCTCCTCAAGTGGAAAAAGAAAACCGGAGTATTTTTTAAAATAAGAATATAATGTATTATTGTGTTCTTCAGGTATCTAAAACAGCACCAACTGGAGAATATTTGACAACAGGAAGCTTCATGATAAGAGGTAATGTCTTGACAGGAAAAATATCCCTAGACTTGTCAATAGATTATGAAGACAGGTTTTAGGACAGATTACAGATACTCTTAGAACAGAAACTAATTACTCGGATTTCTTATATAAAGTCTGCTATGAAGTAAAGAAATTTTTGCCTTGGTGGGACAAGTTTAGTGTTTGTCATATCTTCATGTATATTTTTTTTGAGGGCAGTGCACTTTCGCGTAGTTTAGTTATAAGGATAAGAAAGTATAGCCTGAACTTCTTTCTGAAAATAGAATATTCAGGGTCTGACTGACCCAGAATATCAGAGCAAGCGTGTATTTTTTTTTCTTCTTAATAAGTGTTCCTATACATACTGCCCAGTTCTATAAATGGGAAATGTTATTCATGACATAGCAAAAGACAAAATGGATATGACCATTCGTGTCATCTGACACTAATTTTTTTTTGTTTTGTAAGCAAAAGTAGAGAAACCTGATTTTAAAGCATTAATGTACATTATCTTTTGTAGGAAAAAAGAATTTTCTTCCTCCCTCGTATCTAATGATGGGGTTTAGCTTCCTTTTTAAGGTACTCTTCAGCTTCTTGGTTATTTATTTTTTTCCTGATTTTCATTAGTCTTGTTTAAAGCTCCGTCACTGAAAAATAACTATTTCTTTAGGTAGATGAGTCTTGTGTTTGGAGACATCGGGGTGAACGAAAAGTCAGAGTACAGGATGAAGACATGGAGACACTGGCAAGTTGCACAGGCGAACTCATATCAGAAGAAATGGAACAATTAGGTAGTTTATAGATTTTAAGAAATTAGTTTTTGTGATGTTTTTTGTTACCAAGTTCTGCTTCTAAATCCTTAGAAGATCATGTCTCTTTTGGGATAATCTAAATATCTTAAAAAAACCCAAACTACTTGCTGTAAGTTTTACTGAATTTTGTTTTTGGAAATGCTAAATATACTTATTCTAGTGAATTTAAAAGTATTTATCAGGCCGGGCGTTGTGGCTCGTGCCTGTAATCTCAGCACTTTTGGGAGTCCGAGGCAGGTGGATTGCTTGAGCTCAGGAGTTTGAGACCAGCTCCTGGGCTGGGGCAACCCAGGGACGAGCCTGGGCAACATGGCAAAACCTCGTCTCTACCAAAAAAATCAGCGCCTCTAGTCCCAGCTACTGAAGAGGCTGAGGTGGGAGGCTTGCTTGAACCTGGGAGGCAAAATATTTGTTTCAAGTAGAGAGTAATTATAGTTGCTAGAATAAATTTACCTGCCTACCTAAAGGAACTACGGAAAATATTCCCACTAAACTATTTTGTAGTTATTCTCTCTGCTAAGGTCATTCCTTTTTACAGGTAATATTGCATTGTTTCATTTACTATTACTGTTGTGCTGTAAGATTCTGTTGATTGAAGCTCACCATTTCCCTGGGACTGTATGAAGTGCCTTATTTACATTCTTTTTTTTTTTTTGCCCCCGAGACGGAGTTTCAGTCTGTTGCCAGACTAGAGTGTAGTGGCGCGATCTCGGCTCACTGCAACCTCTGCTGCCCAGGTTCAAGCAATTCTTCTGCCTCAGCCTCCTGAGTAGCTGGGATTACAGGCACCTGCCACCACGCCTGGCTAATTTTTGTATTTTTAGTAGACGGGGTTTCACCATCTTTGCCAGGCTGGTCTTGAACTCCTGACCTCGTGATCCACCCACCTCGGCCTCCCAAAGTGCTGGGATTACAGGCGTGAGCCACTGCACCTGGCCTATTTACATTATTTTCTATTCTTGTAACCATCCTTGTCAGATGAGTGGTGGCATGCCATTTTGCAAGTGAGACCGTAGACCCTATTACTACTATTAGTTCCTTTGCAGAAGAATGAGCACCTGTTATGTGTGTTATATAATATGTATTTAAGTTTTATGTGCAAATTATAATAAAAGCAGCAAAAGTTATACAACTAATTTTGCTGTCTTGCTTTTTGGAAATACCCAGCTAAGGCAAAGGTGTGGTTTTCATTGTTGAAAGGGTAGCAATGTCCAAGAAATTTATTGTGGTAAAGGATCTTAGAGATCATTTAGTTCAACCTATTCATGATACAGGTTATTCTTTTGTCTAAGAATACCCTTTGGGAACGATCTGGCATTTTTCTGGTGATTTTTTGGAGAAATATGGGAGAAACAGTCAGTGGAATATTTTTATGGCGTTTTCAGGAAATGACCTGGCTTGGTTGGTAGTCCCACACTGACTTTCCTTATGGTAATTCTACAGATGGAGGTGATACTAGCAGTGATGAGGATAAAGAGGAACATGAAACTCCTCCTGTAGAAGTAGAACTCATGACTCAGGTTAACCAAGAGGATATCACTGTTCAGAGTGGTAGAGATGAACTGAATGAGGAGCTCATTCAGGAAGAAAGCTCTGAAGATGAAGGAGAATATGAAGAGGTTAGAAAAGATCAGGATCCTGTTGGTGAAATGAAGGATGAAGGGGAAGAGACATTAAATTATCCTGATACTACCATTGACTTGTCCCACCTTCAACCCCAAAGGTAATTAAAAAATAAAATTTTACATATTATTGTGTAAGCTGAGAATGATGATGAGGTAATCCTTACCAAGATAATACCAAGATTGACATCAGTACTTTTACCCTCGATTGGTTTACTGCTTTTTCACCATTTGATTGGGTCTCTCTGCAAAGAAATTCCCAGGACCAGGGTAGAAAAATACAGTGCATTTAGAGTGGCCAAACTAGATCCAAAGAGAAACAACTAAATGGTTATAAATGCTAAAAACATAACAAAGGCAATTCCATCAAAAAATGTGTTTTAGTCTACATAATGTTTTACACATCATCCGGTCTGTTAGTTATAAATGCACAATTAACGATGTAATTCAGAACAGTCTAGGAGTCAGACAGACCAGTATTGGGTCTTAGGGTGTGTCCTTGGTAAAGTTACTTTGTGCTTAAGCTTCAGTGTCCTTCTTGGTGAAAACAGAATGGTATCCCTTTCATGGGGATTTATGCATGTATACCATCTGGCAGTGCCTGACACACAGTAAGTTTTCAATACACGTCACCTATTTTAAAATGTATATGGAAGTGTGGAGAGAGGAGCAATTTGGTTGTATGCTTTTCTCACTTTACCAAATCTGAAAATCTGTTGGATTGCCAGTACTTAAGAGTATGGTGTGGGAACATCTGGGGGCTTTGTAAATGAGTGTCTTTTACAGGCTGGTAGAGACTCCCTTCTGTTTATTTTCATAGGTCCCTCCAGAAATTGGCTTCAAAAGAGGAATCTTCTAATTCTGTAAGCTATTTTCAGTTTTATGAAGAACATCCTATTCTCAAGGAATCATTTTCTACTTTTTAATACTTTTCAAAAAAATTAATAATAGTGATGTTTGCATTTGCCTGTTTTTTTGTTTTAATAGAGTGACAGTAAATCACAGAGCCGGAGACATTTGTCAGCCAAGGAAAGAAGGTAAACACATCTGTGTCATCTAACTAAAAAGCATGATTTTCTTTTTTTTTTTAATTGATAGCTCAGCTACCACAGATTACTTAGCTGTTTAAAGACTTCCTTCATTAAATTGACCAAGATTTAGCAGAAATTTTTCATTGTTAATATTAAGCTCTAATACATTTTTCTGTTTAAGGGCCCTAATCTGTCACTGTAATCAATGAAATAGACCTAGTAGAGTAAGTCCTCACTTAACATTTTCTTTTCTTTTTTTTTGTTTTTTTTTTTGTGACAGGGTCTCACTTTGTTGCCCAGGCTTGAGTGCTAAGGTGCAGTTGTGGCTCACTACAGCCTCAAACTCCCAGGCAGTCTCCTGCTTCAGCCTCCCAAGTAGCTATAGTGGCGCATGCCACTACAAAAATGTTTGTATTTTTTGTAGAGATGGGGTTTCATCGTGTTGCCCAGGCTGGTCTTGAACTCCTGGGCTCAAGTGATCCTCCCACCTTGGCTGCCCAAAGTGCTGGGATTATAGGTATGAACCATTGATGCCCGGCCTTCACTTAACATTTTCTTTTTTTTTTTTGAGATGGAGTCTCACTCCGTCGCCCAGGCTGGAGTGGCGCGATTTCAGCTCACTGCAAGCCCCATCTCCCGGGTTCATGCCATTCTCCTGCCTCAGCCTCCCAAGTTGCTGGGACTACAGGCACCCGCCACCATGCCCGGCTAATTTTTTGTATTTTTAGTAGAGATGGGGTTTCACCGTGTTAGCCAGGATGGTCTCGATCTTCTGACCTCATGATCCAACCGCCTCAGCCTCCCAAAGTGCTGGAATTACAGGCATGAGCCACCACGCCCAGCCCACTTAACATTTTCAATAGGTTCTTGGAAACTTGGACTTAAGAGAAACAATGTGTAATGAAACCAATTTTGCCATGGGCTAATTGATATAAACAGGAGTTAAGTTCCTCTGGCATATTTTTGGTCACAAAACCATCACAAAACTTCTAAATAAAGACTGAAAACACTTCTAATATTAAACATTAAAATAAATATAAACTGTACATATATTTAAGAAAGATTAATGAAAGCAAGCACGATAATTATTTACCCAATTTTTGGTAAATCAATGAGTGATGGTAGTTGTGGTAGTGGGTTAAATCAAGGACTATTTGCAAAGTGAAAATTGTAGAGTAACTCCTACTACCATGAGGTTCGAAAACAAAAATATGGCACGTTCTTTAAGCACTTTCATACTACATTGTTTATTGTTGTACATTAGTATGACTATAGTTTATGAATTTTTGACAATCATTTATATTAAGTCATTCATTCATTCATTCATTTTTCAACCGCTTATTCCAGTTAAGGGTCATTGGTGGCAAGAGCCTATCCTGGCAAATCAGGGCAACAGGCCAGAACCATCCCAGAACAGGATGTCGTTCCATTGCAGGGCACTCATTCATGCTGGGATAATTTAGACACGCCAGTTAACCTAACATGCGCATTTTGGGATGTGAGAGAAAACCTGAGTACATGGTGAAAACCCACATAGACATGGGGAGAACATGTAGACTCTGCACAGATGGTGGCCATGGCCAGGAATCAATTTTGCTTTTTGTTCTCATCAAAGTTATAACAATGATGTTGAATTAAATTATGTTATTTGAGGACTTGCTCTAATAAGACAGCTTTTACTACATAAATATGTATAATAATGATTTCAGTGTATTACATAGACTAGTTCTAGGGTAATATTGTCAGGAATAAATAGGAATACCTGAAATTAGGAAAGTTTTACATAAGACAGAAGACTTGATTTTTGATTTTTTTTTTTTTTTTGAGACGGAGTCTCGCTCTGTGGCCCAGGCTGGAGTGCAGTGGCTTGATCTTGGCTCACTGCAAGCTCCGCCTCCCAGGTTCACACTATTCTCCTGCCTCAGCCTTCCGAGTAGCTGGGACTACAGGCGCCCGCCACCACGCCTGGCTAATTTTGTTTTTGTATTTTTAGTAGAGATGGGGTTTCACCGTGTTAGCCAGGATGGTCTCGATCTTCTGACCTCATGATCTGCCCGCCTCGGCCTCCCAAAGTGCTGGATTACAGACGTGAGCCACCATGCCAGGCCAATTTTTTTTTTTTTTTTTTTTTTATTAGCAGGTCTCAGGAAGCAAGTAGAAGCAAGGCAAGGGCAGAAGGGAAGGAAACGACTACTGTAGGGTGAGAAAGACTAAGACAACTAAAGCATTCCAGGAAGAGGCCCTAAATCGGAATGGACAGTAAAGCCTTTTCATTTGAGAAGGATAATCATTAAACAATTACAGAGAATTCTGAGCATATAGCACTGTGCTAGATACTTACTGAGTATACAAAGAGGTAAAGTATAAAGCTCATGCCTTAAAGAGGCTTTTGAGTCCTGGATTCAGGAAGTAGTCATAAATATGTAAATAGTATCTGAAAGTGATAAAGTAGTTCAAGAGTAAGGGATTGCTATGAGTTCAGATGTTTGGGGAAATAACATCAGAAGTATACCTTGAAAGATATGTTAGCGGTTAAGTAAATGAAAGAGGGAGACTCCAAGGAGAATTAGCATTAACAAAGGGGAGTGCTTCTTTGGGGTAATATGCATAGTGCTTTGGGGAAATGATAAATAGACTCAGTGGGAAGGAAGAGAAAGTTTGTTTATTAAATGGTAGATGATATGATTGGAGAAGTAAATTTGAACTAAAAATGGAGTACTTAAAAGCTAAGGATTTTGGACTGTACCCTTTAAAGTGATACGAAGAGAATGTGACATAGGCAAATGATTAAGGAAGATTAAAACAGAACTTAACGGCCGGATGTGGTGGCTCATGCCTGTAATCCCAGCACTTTGGGAGGCTGAGGCGAATAGATCACCTGAGGTCAGGAGTTCAAGACCAGCCTGACCAACATGGTGAAACCCTATATCTACTAAAAATACAAAGTTAACTGGGCATGGTGGCACAAACTCTGTCTTAAAAAAAAAATTCAGAAGATACGGACTCTGGAGGAAGTCTGAGTGGGATGTAATGAGCACCTGAACTAAGACGCCGGCATTGGGAACAGAAAGAATACCACAGTAATAAAATTTACCCTTCCTTCTTAACCTGTGTATTTTTTAATCCATTTAGTCAACCAACCAGTCAACAAATGTTTTATTAAATGCCTAAGACCTCCCAATGCTATGTTGATAGAAAGAGTACAAATCCCAGTGCCTGGCCATTAAGGTGTTCAGGGGCTAAATGTGCCTAGTGAGTAAGGATGAGTCAGGGGTGACAATATGTTGAGCTTGGATGATGGAAAGAAAGATAAATCCATGAGAGTTGAAAAATTTTCATCTTTTTCCTACGTGATGATTTTGAGCATCTTTGTATTTTCTAACTTGGTGATTAACAAGTGAAGCAGAAGCCACGATCATTTATATACTGTATATGTGCCCTTTCCCATGGAACTTTTTTAGGGCACTAAGAATTGAAATTCTAAGAATGAGATGTTTCCATGTCTTTTTTATTCAGGGAAATGAAAAAGAAAAAGCTTCCAAGTGACTCAGGAGATGTAGAAGTGATAGAGGGAAAGGATAAAGAAAAAGAAAGTACTGTACACATTGAAACTCATCAGAACACAAGCAAAAATGTTGCGGCTGTACAGCCAATGAAACGAGGACAAAAGGTAAACTTCAGGATGATCTATATGGTTCACAGTTAAGTTGTGAGGTTCCTTTTTAATTTTTTAAAGTTGAAGTGAAATAGAAAATGTAGGCCAAAAAATAATCCTTTGTGATTTCCTTCGACTAAAAATTAGTTGAGTAGATACAGCATTTGGGAAACATAGAGATCACTACTAGAAGTTATTTAGACTTTCAAGATCATCTGCACAGAAGCTTTCATTTTATCTGGAAGAGTAATAGGAGACTATGGTTTGCCAAAGTCGCCCAGCTAGTTAAGTAGCAGAGCTGATATTTATTGAGAATTTACCTCAGTAATTTTTCGATTTTGGTTAGAGTTCTTAGATATTTTGCTAAAGGTGGATGATGAAGAAAGAAGTACTTGTGATAGAACATACTCTTTCCACACCGCCCCCGCCAGCTCCCCCGAGATAGAGTCTTGCTCTGTCACCCACGCTGGAATGCAGTGGTGCAGTCAGGGCTCACTGCAGTAGCCTTAACTTCTAGGCTCAAGTGATCCTCCCATCTCAGTCTTCCAAGTAGTTGGGACCACACAGGTGCATGCCACCATACTCAGCTAATTCTTTTTATTTTTTGTAGCGATGAGGTCTAACTATATTGTCCAGGCTGGTCTCAAACTCCCAGGCTCAAGTGATCTTCCTGCCTCACCCTCCCAAGGTGCTTGGAACTAGAGGTGTGTTAGCCACCATGTCTGGTTACAATATAATATACTCTTCAAAATGCTATAGCAGCCAGGTGCAGTGGCTCATGCCTGTAATCTCAGCACTTTGGGAGGCCAAGGCAGGTGGATCACTTGAGGCCAGGAGTTCAAGACCAGCCTATCTAACATGGTGAACCCCATCTCTACTAAATATACAAAAATTAGCCAGGCATGGTGGTACATGCCTATAGTCGCAGCTACTCGAGAGGCTGAGGCAGAAGAATTGCTTGAACCTAGGGGCGGAGGTTGCAGTGAGCCAAGATCACGCCACTGCACTCCAGCCTGGGTGACATGGCGAGACTCTGTCTCAAAAAAAAAAAAATGCTGTAGCAGTATTTTTTTTAATTTAAGTTCTGTTTTAATCCCCTCAGTGAGGGGATTATGGACTAATTTATCATTGTACCTCTTTTAAAATTTAAATTTCTTTGCAATCTTTTTTTTTTTTTTTTTTTTAAGAGGGCCTTGCTGTGTTGCCCAGGTTGGAGTGTAGTGGCTGTTTACAGGCATGTTTGTAGCATACTACAGCTTTGAACTCATGGGCTCATGCACTCCTCCTACCTCAGCCTACCAAGTAGCTGGGACCACAAGTGCATGCCACCACACTAGGCTATAATCTTTATAAATATGTTTTGTGATCTTTCCTTCATAGAGGTCAGATTTTCCTATGCTTTTTTCCAGTGAGCTGCAAATAAATGGACATGTGCATAAGGAAGGGAAGACTCAACATAATAAAAATATAAATTCTCCTCATATATAATTTCAACATGACTTTAATCAGAGTTGAGATTTTAATGCTTGATAAAATAATTCTAAATTTATTTTAAAAGGAGTAAATACTTGAGAATAGCTAAGAAAATGAGGGATTTCCCTATGAGGTAGTAAAATATTTAATGCTAGAATTTTTACAACAGCATGTTATTAACATAGGAATAGCTAGACAGAAAAAGTGAGACAGAATAAAATCTAGACACAGGACCACTACCTGATATTTAGCATTTTAGTATGTGATAAAATAATATTGGAGATCATTTGAGAAGATATGAAATATTCAGAATGATGGCTAACCATATGAAAACGGTACCACAGTGCATTGCAGGTGGAGAAAGTAAAGAACCACCAATAAAATTAAAAAACAAATGGCAAATCTGAAAAAAAAAAAAAGTGATGAAAGAAATGCTGTGTAAACCTGGGGAATTTTTTTTATTCATCATTTTAATAGATACTACATAGTCAGTCGTTCAGTAAATGTTTGAGTGTACAACATGGGAATTCCAGTCAAACGTCTTAACAGTGCTTCTGCCCTTTGACTCAGCAATTCCTCTTTTAGGAATTTATCCTAAAAAAAAAATGATGGGTATGCACTGGGGACGTTGAAGTTTATATTTGTAATAGCACAAAAACTGCAATTAATCTTAAGTGTACAACAATATGAAATAATAAATGATGCATTTTTACAATGAAGTATTCTGCAGATAGGTTAAGTTTTAAGGCAAATCCTGATAGAATTTTTATTAAAATACATTAAATTTTTAGATTATTTTCTGGGGAATTGTCATTTTAACCACTTTGGGTCTTCCTATGGAAAACCATAATTGTGCAATTATAAAACTATAATTGAGCAATCTGCCCGCCTCAGCTTCCCAAAGTGTTAGGATTACAGACGTGAGCCACTGCGCCCTACCTGTTTTTAAATCTTTCATTTCCTAGTTGTTATTTGCTGGTACATGGGAAGACACCATTCATGTTGATCTAGTAATGGGCAATCTTATAGAGCACTTACTAATTTTAATACTTCGTCTGTAGGCAGTCATATCGTCTACAAATTATGGCTTTTCTTCTAGTCTTAGTATCTTTTTATTTTCCCCGTGTTTTTTGCAGTGACTGAAAAGCAAAAGTATTGTGTTTCATAGAAGTAGTAATTGTGTATATCTTTGTTAATTCCATTAAAGGAACTAAGATTTTATCATTGTGGGATGTTTCCTTTGGTTGTTGGAAGACACCTTTTTGAAAGTTTTTTTTAATAATGATGAGCTAAATGTCTCTGAATGGTTTTCTGTATCTGTTGCATTCTTTTTGCTTGTTTTGTTGTTTTTGAGACAGGGTCTCACTCTGTCGCCCAGGCTGGAATGCAGTGTTATGGTTATGGCTCACTGCATCCTCAACCTTCTGGGCCCAAACCATCTTTCTACCTCAGCTTCCCAAACAGCTGGGACCACAGGTGTGTGCCACCATGCCTGGCTAATTTTATTTTATTATTTTAGAGACAGGGTCTATACCCAGGCTGGTTTCTAACTCCTAGGTTCAAGTTATCCTCCTGCTTGGTCTCCGAAAGTGCTAAAGTTACAGGCATGAGCCACCATGCCCAGCCTATTGCATTATTTTCTCTGTCTATGGTATATTACTTGAGCAAAATCTATTAATTGGCCTCTAATTTCTCATACTGTCTCTGCCTGGTTTTTGTGTTTACACATTATATCAGTTTCATAAAGTAAGTTTAGGAGCTCTTCCTCTTTTTCTGCTCTCTAGAACTTTGTATAAAATGGAGATTGTGGCCGAGCACGGTGGCTCATACCTGTAATCCCAGCACTTTGGGAGGCTGAGGCGGTTGGGTCACCTGAGGTCAGGAGTTTGAGACTAGCCTGGCCAACATGGTGAAACCCCGTCTGTATTAAAAATACACAAATTAGCCGGGTGTGGTGGGACCTATAGGTCCCAGCTTCTTGGAGGCTGAGGCAGGAGAATTGCTTGAGCCTGGGAGGCAGTGGTTGCCGTGAGCCGAGGTCATGCACTACACTCTAGCCTGGGTGACAGAGCAAGACTCTGTCACAAAATGGAGATTGTTCCTTGAAATTGGATAGCATTTGCTTATAAAACTAGACCTAATGTTTTGGGTTTTGTGAGGAGATTTTTTTTTTTTTTTTAGACTGAGTCTTGCTTTGTTGCCCAGGCCAGGATGTAGTGTTGCAATCTTGGCTCACTGCAGCCTTGACCCCCTGGGCTCAAGCAGTTCTCCCACCTCAACTTCCCTAGTAGCTGGGACCACAGGTGTGTGCCACCATGCCCGGCTATTGTGAGGAGGTTTTTAAGAACTATTTTCAGTTTCTTTAATAATTTTAGTCAGGTTTTCTGGGATGTTTTTTTGAAGTTGGTTTTCCGAAGTTGTATTTTCTAAGAAACTCTGTTGTCATCAGGTTTTCCATTTCTCAGTCCAGTTTATTGGTAACAATATTTTTTCTCAATTTTTTTGAGGTACAGTGTACATAATAGTAAAATGCACAAATCTTTGGCTCAGTGAATTTTTTTTTTTTTTTTTTTTTTTGAGACAGAGTCTCGTTCTGTTGCCTAGGCTGGAGTGCAATGGCCTGATCTCGACTCACTGCAACCTCCACCTCCCGGGTTCAAGCAATTTTCCTGCCTCAGCCTCCCAAGTAGCTGGGACAACAGGCGTGCGCCACTATGCCTGGCTACTTTTTGTATTTTTAGTAGAGACAGAGTTTCACCATGTTGGCCAGGATGGTCTTCATCTCTTGACCTCGTGATCCGCCTGCCTTGGCCTCCCAAAGGGCTGGGATTACAGGCATGAGCTACTGTGTCCGGCCTCAGTGAATTTTTGTAAGCACACACATCTGTGAAACCACCACTCAGATCCAGATACTTTACTTGGAATGTTTCCAGCATCCCAGAAGGCTCATGCTTGTTTGCCAGTTTCTTTTTTTTTTTTTTTGACACAGGGTCTTGCTATGTTGCTAGGCTGGAGTACAGTGGTGGTGTGATCTCAGCTCACTGGATCCTCCTCCTCCTGGGTTCAAGCGATTCTTCTGCTTCAGCCTCCTGAGTAGCTGGAACTATAGGCACACACCACCACACCCAGCTAATTTTTGTATTTTTAGTAGAGACGGGGTTTCACTTATGTTGGCCAGGATGGTCTCGCTCCTGACCTTGTGATCCACCCACTTCGGCCTCCCAAAGTGCTGGGCTTACAGGTGTGAGCCACTGCACCCAGCTGGAAGGCTCATGCTTGCCACTTTCTAAGAATATCCCCACATGACTTTTTGTTTTTTGAGACAGAGTTTTACTCTTGTTGCCCAGGCTGGAGTGCAATAGCATGGTCTTGACTCACTGAAACCTCTGTCTCCCAGGTGCAAGCGATTCTCCTGCCTCAGCCTTCCAAGTATCTGGGATTACAGGCATGCACCACCACACCTGGCTGTTTTTTTTTTTTTTTGTATTTTTGGTAGAGATGGTGTTTCACCATTTTGGTCAGGCTGGTCTTGAACTCCTGACCTCAGATGATCCACCCGCCCGGACCTCCCAAAGTGTTGGGATTACACGCGTGAACCACCGTGCCAGACCCTCACATGACTTTTGGATCCATAAGTATGCATTTCTGTTCATATACGTATGAGTGGAATTTTCTGGGTTGTGGCATACATGTTGTTTGGCTTTATTAGATACTGCCAGTCAGTTTTCCAGAGTACCTGTGTCAGTTTCCCACCAAGCAGTGTATGAGAGTCCAGTTACCGTAGTAACACTTGGTATTGTCAGGTTTTCTTTTTTCAGTCATTTAAGTGTGTATATGCTGATAGCTCATTTGGCTTTTATTTCATGTCCCTGATGACTTAATGATATTGAGCACTTTCTCGTGTTTATTGGACCTCGAAGCACCTATTTTAAAAATTGGTTTGTCCTATCTTTCCAGTTGATGTATACAAGTTCTCTCTAATCCTGAATACAAGTCCTTTCTTGGATATATGTATTGCAAGTGCTTTTCACACTTGGGGGCTTGTTCTTTTTCACTTTTCTAATAGTCTTTTTTGATGAGTAGCATTTTAAAATTCTAATTAAGTCTGATTTATCAGTATTCTTTTACGGCGTTTGTGTCCTGTTTAGGGAAGTCTTCACAATTTTCAAAATGTGTTATTTCGGTCCCAGCTAATACAATTAATCAAGACAAAAATCTCTATAGAGTGGGGCCTAGATGTTTATAGTTTAAAACCCCTAGAGTGATTTGGGGATGTAATCAGGGTAAGGAATAACTGGTTTATTTAATAAAATACAGAGTCTTGAAAGCCTCTAGAATAAGTGCCTAGCCTAGCTTTGCTGCTTTATTTCTTATTCTTCCTCCATGTGTACCCTGACTCCAACCAAATGTGATGACTTGCTATTACTGTTCTCTTTCTTTTTAGACTTGCTTTTCCAATACTGTTTTACTTTATTTCTTCCTCGCAGTTCTTTATGTTGTGTTAATTTATCCTTACTTCTCTGTGTATCTTCTCTCCACCCTATGGTACATTCCTTGAGGATGAGGACTTCGGTTATCCAACTTTGTAGACTTCATATTGTTTATTATAATGGTGCCTTATTCAGTAAGCATTTTTGACAGAGAATATAAAGTAACACCATTTCTTTGCAAGTATTTGTTGACTTTTTTTGCTGAATATTTCCAACCAAAATCTTCTGATTTTGTAGAGTAAAATGAAAAAAATGAAAGAAAAATACAAAGACCAGGATGAAGAAGACCGTGAACTTATCATGAAATTGCTGGGGTAAGTAACATCTAAAACATTTTTTCTTTTGCTTTTCAAATGGGCATCTAGTCCACTGCCTAGCATATGACAGTCATTCAATACATTCTTTTTTTTTTTTTTTGGTGACGGAGTCTCGCTCTGTCGCCCAGGCTGGAGTGCAGTGGCCGGATCTCAGCTCACTGCAAGCTCCGCTTCCCGGGCTCACGCCATTCTCCTGCCTCAGCCTCCCGAGTAGCTGGGACTACAGGCGCCCGCCACCTCACCCGGCTAGTTTTTTGTAGTTTTAGTAGAGACAGGGTTTCACTATGTTAGCCAGGATGGTCTTGATCTCCCGACCTTGTGATCCGCCCGTCTCGGCCTCCCAAAGTGCTGGGATTACAGGCTTGAGCCACCGCGCCCGGCCTCAATACATTCTTAACACTGACTAATGTTTCCTCTATGAATTAAAGTCTGCAGGTTCAAACAGAGAAGAAAAAGGGAAGAAGGGGAAGAAAGGAAAAACAAAGGATGAACCTGTGAAGAAACAGCCCCAGAAACCCAGAGGTGGACAAAGGATCTCTGACAACATTAAGAAAGAAACTCCGTTCCTTGAGGTTATAACTCATGAGTTACAAGACTTTGCTGTAGATGATCCACATGATGACAAGGTAAGGCTACTATACATGTGGGCTTCTGCTTCTTAATTAGGGTGATTAACCATCCTGGGGTTCCCAGGACATGGGACTTTCAGTGCTAAAACCAAGACAAGTGGGTAACCCTATTCTTAATGGAATGTCATCTCAGAAATATAACCTGAAAGACTAAAATTGCAGTATCTTATCTAAGCATGAACTGGTAGTATTGATAGCTGATAAAAATCTTGTTACAAGCCTTTAGGAAGTAATCAGTTTTATGGAGAGGCTTTGATTCTGATGGGAACTGAGTTAAATTAAGACAGAGAGGCCGGGCGCAGTGGCTCATGCCTGTATTGCCAACACTTTAGGAGGCCAAGGCAGGCGGATCACAAGGTCAGGAGATCGAGACCATCCTAGCTAACATGGTAAAACCCTGTCTCTACTAAAAAAAATACAAAAATATTAGCCAGGTGTGGTGGCAAGCGCCTGTAGTCCCAGCTACTCAGGACACTGAGGCAGGAGAATAGCACGAACCCAGGAGGTGGAGCTTGCAGTGAGCTAAGATCACACCACTGCACTCCAGCCGGGGCGACAGAGTGAGACTCTGTCTCAAAAAAAAAGGAAAGAGAATTGGGATTGTCTCGAAGATGAGTAGAAAATAAATTTTCACTTTCTCTAAGCTTTTCTGTAGGAATCTATGCTATATTGTCTTATATAATGTTGAAAATGGGTATACCATTTAAGAGCCAAGTACCCTGGTTACAAAACCAGTGAGAAGTTTGTATTTTTCCAGCTAAGATGATTGCCTAATTGTTCTATTAAAAGTACAGCAAGCTCAGCCTTCTGTATATCTTCTTACATGAATATGTACATCTTCTTGCCTTTTTTTTTTTTTTTTTTGAGGCAGTCTTGCCCTGTTGCCCAGGCTG
The DNA here is from genome assembly GCF_001698545.2 of Rhinopithecus bieti. Lineage (NCBI taxonomy): Eukaryota > Metazoa > Chordata > Mammalia > Primates > Cercopithecidae > Rhinopithecus > Rhinopithecus bieti. The sequence continues at coordinate 1,401,375 of NW_016814053.1, read as the reverse complement.
GAGTGCAGTGGCACAATCTCGGCTCATTGCAACCTCCGCCTCCCAGATTCAAGCGATTATCCTGCCTCAGCCTTCCAAGTAGCTGGGATTACAGGCGTGCATCATCACACCTGGCTAATTTTTGTATTTTTAGTAGAGATGGGGTTTCACCATGTTGGCCAGACTGGTCTTTAACTCCTGATCTTAGGTGATCCGCCTGCCTTGGCCTCCCAAAGTGTTGGGATTACAGGCATGAGCCACACGCCCAGCCTGTTTATTTTTTAATAACTTGGTTTAAAATAGAGGCCGAATAAAAAAATTTTACTTTTGTCTCCAGCATTTTTATGTAAAGCTTGAGTTGTAATTGTGTGCTCAGTTTAGTGCAGGTAATGCTTACAGGGATTCTGTATTACTATTTTCTTTTATTCCCTGATGAACAGTTGTTGTTTAGTAATACTAAAACTCATTTTGGCTCTTAAAATTTGTACATTATTCTTGTGTTCTGTAAATCCTAGACTCAAAACTGCTCACTAGAGGTGTTAATTATTAATGTTCTTTCATGAGTAGGTGCTGTGGTCTAAATGTTATACCCCCCCACAATTCATATATGGGAACCTAAATTCCCAGCGTGATGGTATTAAGAGGTTGGGCCTTTAGGAAGTGAAGTCATGAGGGCTCTTCTGTCATGAATGAGTGCCCTTTTGCCATATGAGGACACTGCAATAAGGTGCCATCTTTTTTTAAGATGAGGTCTCCCTATGTTGCCCAGGCTGGTATTGAACTCCTGGGCTCAAGGGATCCCCCAACCTCAGGCTCTCAAAGTGCTCGGATTACAGGTATGAGCCACCACACCCAGCCTAAGGTGCCATCTTTGAGGCAAGCCCTTATCAGACATTGAATCTGCTGGTGCCTTGATGCTGGACTTCCCAGCCTCCAGAACTGTAAGAAGTAAAATTTCTGTTTATAAATTATACAGTCTAAGGTATTTTGTTACAGCAGCCTGAACAGACTGAGACAATCGGTTATCTCTGGATAGATTTTTCTTAAGTAAGCAAACAAAATTAAGCATATTTTATGGGATATGGGAAAAATTTATCCAAAAGTTGACCAGAATTCTCTATTTGCTTTTCTCCTGGCAAACTTATCAACCTTAGTTGTCATTTTAAATTCTCCCTGTAACTTTTGCTGCTTTAACATATACTTTATATGAAAGTTTCAGTTCCCACCTCCTCTACTTCAGAGAACTACCCTTCTTCTCTTGAATGACATTACTTTCTTAATAAACACACACACACACACACACACACACACACACAAACACACGAATCCACTTCCCTGTGGGTCAGCAATGATGGTCTGGTTATATCACTGTTTCTTTCTCCTTATGGTTTAATGGTGTGGAATTTCATTTTACATTATAGCTGACATTTTTATTTTTATATGTTCGGAACAGGAGGAGCAAGATCTGGATCAACAGGGAAATGAGGTATGATTTTATGTTGGGGTTCCTACTGCAACACTGTGATTACAATTCAGTTCCCAGAATGTTTGAAACACAACTTATTAAAACTTAAAAACTTAAGACTGCAGGTCAAGAAGTCAAACTTTCAGAGTCTTAATCCCAACTCTGCTGTATGTAACTGTACAAACTTGGAAACATTATTCTTTGTGCCTCTGTTTCCTTATCTGAACCCAGGAGAGGGTTGTTTTGGTAACTAATATATGTAAAGGGTATTTAGAAAAGTTTATGGCACATAGCAAACACTCAAATATCAATTATACTTCAGCACCAAGTATTCTGTCCTAAATCTGTAAGTTTATTCATATTGTTAAATAAATAGGGGCAATCTCACAGGCAGCACAGCAAATAAGAACTCTAAGAAGCTCTGGGATTTCTCCTTAATAATGGGGAAGAGAGAAGGCTGTTCTAGTCCAGGGTTTCTCAGCTTTGACACTATTAACATTAGGGGTTGGTTAATTCTTTGTTGTGGGGTCTGTCCCATTCATTATAAAATGGTTAGCGACATCCTTGGCCTTTACCCACTAGATGCCAGTAGCAGCCCCTACCTCTTCCTTCTCACCCCTCATCATGTCAACCAAAACTATCTCCAGACATTGCCCATTGTCTTCTGAGGGCAGAATCTCCCCAGGTCGAGAAATAGTGGTGTAGCCAAGGTATTAGTCCCATTTCCATGTGATGGGACTTAAATCTACTTGTGGTTATTACTGCATCATTTAAATCCATAACAGGTTTCTGCAACTCAGGTAATATCCAATAGTTTTTTTCTTTTTTGAGACAGGGTCTCTGTCACCCAGGCTGGTGTCACTCAGTGCAGTGACAGGATCATGGCTCTCCACAACCTCTACCTCCTGGACTCAGGTGATCCTCCCCCCTCAGCCTCCCGAATAGCTGGGACTACAGGCACCCACCACTATGCCCAGCTAACTTTTGTATTTTTTGTAGAGATGGGGTTTCTCCATGTTGCCCAGGCTGGTCTTGAACTCCTGGGCTCAAGTGATCCACCCGCCTCAGCCTCAGTCTTCCAGAGTCCTAGGATTACAGGTGTGAGCCACTGCTCCTGGGCCTTCTTTCTCTTAAATGGAACTGTAGGTGGTATTTTGAAAATTATTGTTCTCAACTTATTATGCTAGGCAAAAATTAAGTACTAAAGAATATATTTAAACATTGGTCTTCAACTCTTTGGAACTATGAAGCAGAGTTTAAGCATGACTGTTCCAGCTTAGATGGTGTATGTATCAGAAAAAGATAAAAAATATGTTGAGAGATTAATCCAGGTGTTTTTGCATTTTTTTTTTTAAAGAGTGGTATAAATTGCTTTTGTAACTGTTGTTTTCCCTTTTTAGGAAAACCTATTTGATTCTTTGACAGGCCAGCCACATCCTGAAGATGTATTACTGTTTGCCATTCCAATATGTGCCCCTTACACCACCATGACAAATTACAAGTAAGTTACCATTAGTTGACAGAATGGCTTTTGTGAATTGTTTTGTAATGTCTATTCAGTAACACATGTAATTCCTTTTAAAGATATGTGAACTTACTCCTGGAGTGCAGAAAAAGAAAGGTATTTAAATTTTTTTTGAATTATGATTTTAACAGTTCAGTGAACTTAACAGGAGTAGATTATTTTACTTTTTTTTATTTACAGCTGCAAAAACAGCCGTTGAATAGTTTCATGCATTCCAAAGAAGCAACAGCAAGAGAAAAAGACTTATTCCGCAGCGTAAAGGTAAAGTTCTCCTTCAGAAAAGGAATGTGGAGACTGACAGTACAATTTAAAATGTTAGCAGTTTTTTGTTATTTTAGTAGAAAATGCTGTCTTATTAGAAGCAGTAATACCATTTCAGCTAAAAGTTTGGAAATGTTTTTCTTTTTTGTCATAAAAGAAACATGATTGACCATACAGGATGTGAAGATATTCAGCAATTTTCTTTTTTTAGGACACAGATTTATCAAGAAACATTCCTGGCAAAGTGAAAGTGTCTGCACCCAATCTTCTGAATGTAAAAAGGAAATAGCTGAAATGAAATTCTAAAATATTTGAGAAGAGTCAATTTTATAGCCTTTTGGAAGTTCAAAGATGAAAACACCATGTATCAGGACTTCTGCATTATAAAAATGAACTAAACATTGCCTTGCTATATTCACCAAAAGGACTTAATTCTTGTTTTTTCCCCAGTTTTATATAGAAGAAACACTGTCTATGATAGGATTTCCTAAAGTATTTGTGGATAGTTAAATGCTAATTATATACATCTGTAATTATTCTACATTTTCTTGACATTTGGGAGGTTAATACCAAGTATTCATTTCATGATGTAAAGAAACTGAACAGTGAAGTGGCTTGATTGCTTAGACTATTGACTTGGTAAGTCTACTGTATATAACATCTAATATATATATTACAGGCCAGCCACAGGGGTGTATTTAGGATTGTGTCTTGAACACTAAGTATTGGAGTGGATTTTCTTCTGCTTTCATCTATACTTGTCAAAAAATATATTAGACCAAAATGTAAAATGTAAGTAATAATTCTCATGACTCAGCTTAGTAAGTCCTAGAAGAAATTGGTGTTAATCGTTTCTATTCATTTGTAGACCTTCAGGTTTGACCTTATTTTTTTCCTTGTAGTCTCATTCAGTTCTGTACCATTTTAATTTCCACCTTTACTAATTAATTACCAATATAGCACGTTACAGAGTATCTTAACCTATAATACCAGAAGTGCATTTTAAGGCTTACCACTAAAGACTCTGACCCACTTTTCCTGTCTCTTAACAGAATGGAAAATGAAATTATCATTATTTCCATTCCTTCATGAGCTACAAAACGTTTTAATTAATTAAAAAAAAAACTTTGTAACTGACTGGACAACACCTGCCTGTATTCAGCATGACCACCTGCTCCAGCCCCTGCACTGAAGCGTTAAGGTCAAAGTACTACATAGTTGTTGGTCCTTCCACACTTTGTTTTCCCAGCATCGTCATAATGTGAATATTAATGTTTAAAAAAAAAAACCCTTTATTATGTTGTATTTACAACACTAGGTTACATGATTATAGACTACTCTTGCCATTAAAAAAAAAATCTATAATGTTTTTTAAAAATGACTTCAGCATTTTGATGATGGTAAGACTATTTAGTATAATGTTTCTACAGATACATATCCTGAAGTTACCGAAAAGGAAATATAACAACCATTCTCCAGGGTAAAAAGCCCAACCATTACTTTTCTTTTACTTTAATAGAGGACAGCTACTGGTGTTAAATACATTTATTGTAAACTTTATAGACACAAAAATAGGTTCTCTAGGCCATTCACATGCACATTAAAACCAAAAGCTGCAAACTACAACAATGCATATAATTATACAAATGATGCCACTCTGTGATGTTTACAGGATTGCTGTCCATGCAAGGTGATCATAGGCATTATTTATGAAGCGTTAAGATCCAGAAGTGTTGTTACTACCAAACCTCTGATTAACACTGTGAAGTAAGTGTTTTGGAAGGCAGTTCCATGAGTTGGCTAACATTTCTTTAAAGCAAATGACTGCTTCTAAGCTTAGCCTGAAAGTGGACAAGCAAAGAGAAGAGTAATTTCACTTTACTGTTTCGAAGTACATTCACTTGAAAAACTACATAAAACATCCCTCTTTCTTCAAAGATTTTCATAGGAACTGGTTATAGCAATGAAATTTTATTATTGCCCTTAAATAATCCATAAACCTGGTTTTTTGAGAGTGCTAAGTCTTAGGAAACAATTTTAAATAATCTAAGTGCCAAGTACAAAGTTAACTTACCGTACAAGAGATTTTGGTTGAACTGAAAATATTAGTATTTCATTACTGTGTGCCTGAAACATAGGAAGAACACATTTAAAAGCAAATGCTTTTTTTTTGCAAGTAAGTTTCAGTAATAATATGAAGATAGTGTACTTACAGCTCTGTGATGGACAAGCAGGTTGTTGGCACATCCACCAAAAACAATTACTTCTCCTTCATCACTGGCACAAGCTGTGTGCCATAACCTGCATTTAAAACAAAAACTTGAGTTTGAAGTCACCCAGAACGCCAGTTGGTCATTTGAACTATGAAATAAAGACTAGAGATCTTAAGGTAGTTCAGACCAAAACATCATGGCAAGAAGTAAAATCTTTTTTTGTTTGTTTTAGAAGTAAAATCTTAAGGGAAAGCAGCAAAAGCAGATCAATCAATATCTATTTTATCTGGATATTATTTTATCTCTCTGGTCAGTTCTCATTTATGCAATGAGGAGTTTGAACTGAACGATCTGTTCTCTAGGTCTTTGTTAGCAATAAAAGTCGTATGGGAGCTGAGTGGTATATGCCTTCTTCCATAGGTAGGGCCAACTGGCCTTACACAGAACATCTGAGGGATGGTGAAAGCCCTGCTTGAGTAAACTATAAAGTCTCAGAAAGCCTGGTAGTTTTATGGAGAGATCATTTGTGCAAATGAAGTCTTACTGGCATGACTATACTTGGTTTAGAGGCTTGGGGAAAAAATGCAGGCTTTGAACACTAATTCTGACTGTATCATTTCTTTTAGCATTTTGTTTTGAGATTAACAAGAGAAAATTATCGGTGTTTAATAAGCTCTTCTTTTTGGATGATTTGATTTATTCATCTTTGTTACACAGTGCTACTGCAAATCTAATGGACAGTTCTTTTTTTTCCCTCTGTAGTGTTTTTTTTTTTTGAGACAGTCTTTCTCTGTCACCCAGGCTGGAGTGCAGAGGTGCAATCTCAGCTTACTGCATCCTCTACCTCCTGAATAGCTGGGACTATAGGCATATGCTACCACACCTAGCTAAATTTTTCTATTTTTTGTAGAGATGGGGTTTTGCCACGTTGCCCAAGCTGGTCTTGAACCCCTGGGTTCAAGCAATCTGCCTGCCTCAGCCTCCAAAAGTGCTGGGATTACAGCTGTAATCCTGCAATCCCACTGCACCTGGCCTCCCATGTGATTAAGGTTTAAAAATTTTACCCATTCCAGCACCTCTACCCTTTTTATTTTTTTGGAGACAGAGTTTTGCTCTTGTTGCCCAAGCTGGAGTGCAATGGCACGATCTCAGCCCACTGCAACGTCTGCCTCCCTGGTTCAGGCAATTCTCCTGCCTCAGCCTCTCAAGTAGTTGGGATTACAGGCATGTGCCACCACGCCCAGCTAATTTTGTATTTTTAGTAGAGATGGGGTTTCACCATGTTGGCCAGGCTGGAACTCCTGACCTCAGGTGATCTGCCTGCCTCGGCCTCCCCAAGTGCTGGGATTACCCGTGTGAGCCACCACACCTGGCTGACCCTCATTTTTAATAAACGTAGATGCAGTTCAACTCATTGAAGTGAAAAGCTTGATTGTATATTTAAACTATGTGTCAATTTTATAATGGAAGGAAGAAGCAAAAATAAAATTCTAGCCCTATTCTTCATACACAGATGATGGAAAGGAGAGCATTTAATACTAGGATAACATTGGTTTTCTTTTCATTAAGAAGTATTTCAAACCTTAGTGAATGCTAAGATTTTTATAAATAAGAATGCTGGATATAATGCAGCCAAAACCTCAATTCTTACATCTTGTGCATATTCAGTATAAGAATTGCCTTTAAATACCTTGGTTTTTCAGTATATGGATGATTAAATTGTATCCATTCATTTTTACTGATGCAGTAAGTCCAGGCATCACCTGATTAAAGCAAAGAAAAAAGAGCTATGAAGTATATTAGTCTACCAATATGACATTGACATTTAAAGGGCACAGTTTTGGCAAGAAAGGTAATAAATCAGATCATGAGTAGATACAGAGAGTATATTTTATTTTATTTTTTTCCCCCTGCAATTAACCAAGTAAGCCCTTTGCATGTTATAGCCCTTTAGCAGGGCTCTTAAGTGCTCCAGGTTCTTTATTGAGCAGAAGTATGCCATATAGTACAATTATAGCTATGTTACAGGATCAAAGTTAATTTCACACCTTCCAACCAACCCTATGAGCCCTCTCGTAAGTCTCTAATAGACTCATTTTCAGCTATTATATCCAGATGATATATGATGATTTCGTTACCATATTTTTCAAGGACTTACTTAGTGGCTGTTTATCAGTGGTAAATCCTCCAAAGAGAAAAAGATGATCTGAAGAAACTGGCGTTAGTGAGTGCCAAGATCGGCCAACTGGGCATATGCCTTGTGGAATTCTGAAAATAACAGCTAAGTTACAATATCTGCATTTAGAAGCAGCTACTGTATTTTTAAGTTTTCTTTTAAAATTTATATGTACATGTTATGGAAAAGAGACCTTAAGTTTAAAAGGCTTCTTGGTATAAACTACATGCTTTATACTGAAATATTTTCTTTGAAGATAGAATCAACTTCAGACCGTTTCTTTTCAACAAACACTGAGCACATGCTATGTACTAGGCACACAGTTATGGGAACTGGAAACAAAACTAGAATTCATTCCTTAAGGACCTAGTAATTATGTTTACTTAATTTCATAGTTACAGAAAAGTTAAGAAAGGACATTATATATCAATAGTAGGGAATATAGGGTAAAAACAATCTGAATTTTGGAAAAACATCTAAAGTGATACCTACAATTCATTCCACTCCCATGTATCCAGATTAAGATAGTGAAGATCATTCATTCTAGCATCCTAGAAAAGGATAATTAAGTTATCATTTTGAAGAATTCAAAAGCAAGTCATTGAAGTTGTTTAAATACTTACTCGATATCTGCCTCCAAACACAAAGCCTCTATTTCCAACAGTTGCACAGGCATGGGCAGCACGAGGTGAAGGTGCTTTACCCTATTAGAGTCACATAAGCAAGTCAGTACATAAGTGAACTTTTTATAAACAGAGGGAAGATACCAGAGTCTACTCTGGATATGGGATAAGAATATGTAAGGCACTTGAGCTTTTAAAAGTTGGAGTGTAGACTTACAGACAACAGCAGTACTACAAGCTGACTACCAAAACTTGGCATTTTCATTTTCTGTTTTTGAGATGTGCTACTGAATGGGCGGCTAACATAATAGGCTGCTTTATTTTTTCTCTTTTAAAATAAAGGCTGGCATATTATATAATATCTGTGTCAGAGGGAAAAAATATAATGTCTGTGTCAGAGGGAAAAGAAATCTAGTATTTAAATAATACAACAAGTTCCTATCTAGTGCAGAGTTATTTAATTACAGGTTGAGTGTCTGTAATCAGAAAATCCAAAATCTGAAATGCTCCAAAATCTGAAAATTTGAGTGCCAACATGATAAAGGAAATGCTCATTGGAGCATTTTGGATCTTTGGATTAGAGATAGCTGTTAAGTCTATAATACAAATATCCCAAAATCTGAAAAAAAATCAAACACTTCTACCATGTAAAATGTATTAGATAGGTTGGGCACGGTAGTACACGCCTGTAATCCCAGCACTTTGGGAGGCCGAGGCGGGCGGATCACGAGGTCAGGAGTTTGAGACCATCTTGGGGAATACGGTGAAACCCCGTCTCTACTGAAAATACAAAAAAATTAGCTGGGCGTGGTGGCAGGCGCCTGTAGTCCCAGCTACTCGGGAGGCTGAGGCAGGAGAATGGCGTTAACCCGGAAGGGGGCGGAGCTTGCAGTGAGTGGAGAGCGCGCCACTGCACTCCAGCCTGGGCAACAGAGCGAGACTCCGTCTCAAAAAAAAAAATTAGCTGGGCCTGGTGGCGGGCGCCTGTAATCCCAGGTACTCGGGAAGCTGGGGCAGGAGAATCGCTTGAACCTGGGAGGAGAACATTGCAGTGAGCGGAGATCCCGCCACTGCACTCCAGCCCAGGCGACAGTGTAAAACTGTCTCAAAAAAAAAGTATTAAATAATAGATGCTGGGTTAGTCATTTCATACATTCATTAAACTTCTGTGTTCTAGATTCCTTGGAAATCATTAAAGTTATGGATCTTATCCCCAGAAAACAAGAATGAACTGTCACTTTTACAGTATCTTCCAACTCTGGTACACCCCTCTCCGCACCCCAACCCTCCCCGTTGCCTCGAGTATCCTTAACAATTCATTATTCTTTAGTAACTCACAGTAGTTATAGGCTGGCTCCAGGTAAATGTTTCAGTATCTAAAATATGTATATGATCATTCCATCCTCTTGGATGACTTGAATTCTACAGAAAATAAGAATCTGAGTTATTTTACAAATGATATTTATAAAATTAGATGGCCTGCCTGATTACCAAAGAAAAGTGCACAAAACTTATTAGCAAACATAAAATGTATTATTTCAATATACTAAGGAGGCCATATGCAAATACAGAACTTCACTTACCCAAAAAGATGTTTCATCAAATTCAAAAGTTCCCAATACTTTATCTTCAGGCAAATATCCATACCCTCCAAAAAATATTAACCTGTTTGATGAAAAACCAAGACCCTAAAAATTCAAATACCCATAGGATAGGATACAAGCAATTTATCTTAAGTGCTGTGTTAAATGCTTTCATGTATTCTCAGTTAATCTTCATATGGGCCCTATGAGGTATGTTCTGTGCAAATGGTTACTGGTTAAGGATACTTGAATGGTAAACCACTTTACACATTAAAAACCCAAACTTGTAATGCCGCCAACTCACTTGTTTTTATATACCCAGACACCAAGTTTGTCCTTTGATGATGGAGGAATTCCTTGGCAATCAATTCTTTCCCATTGTAACACTCTGTCTGTAGACCTTGAATCCAGCATGTAGAACTGTCAGAAGCAATGGTTTCCGTTAGATTTGGTTATATGAAAGAAATTCAAGTTTAGCATTTAATTTTACTATGATTTATAAGAGTACCATCTCATTCAGTGCTACTGGAATTGTGACTGCAGACTGGCTGCCAGACTGCTCAGAGTCCAGATTAGGACTCTGTGACTGAATACTAATCTCCTAAGTCACTAAGCACACAGTTAGCTCGACTAATTTTTTTTTCATAGCCGCACTTTATTTTTTTTATTTTTTATTTTTTTTATTTTTTTATTTTATTTTTTACTTTTTTTTTTTAAGAGACAGGGTCTCTCTTGCCCAGGCTGGAGTGCAGTGGCACAATCATAGATTACTATAATCTAAACTCCTGGGCTTAGTTATCTTCCCACCTTAGCTTCCCAAGTAGATGGACTACAGGCATGGACCACCATACCTGGCTAAGACAGCCATATATTTTCTTTTCCCATTTTTATTTTTTTATTTTTTATCTCAATAGGTTTTTGGGGAACAGGTGGTGTTTGGTTACGTGGATAAGTTCTTTCGTGGTGATTTCTGAGATTTTGGTGCACTCATCACTCAAGCAGTGTACACTGTACCCAATGTGTAGTCTTTTATCCCTCACCCACCTATCACCTTTTCCCTCTGAGTCTCCAAAGTCCATTGTATCATTCTTATGCCTTTGCATCCTCATAGCTTAGCTCCCACTTACGAGTGAGAACATATGGTGTTTGGTTTTCCATTCCTGAGTTACTTAGAATAACGGTCTCCATTTCCATCTAGGTTGCTGCAAATGCCATTATTTTGTTCCTTTTTATGGCAGAGTAGTATTCCCTGGTATATGTATGCACTACATTTTCTTTATCCACTTGTTTATTGGTGGGCATTGGGCTGGTTCCATATTTTTGCAATTGCAAAATTGTGCTGATAGCCATATTTATTTTGTTATTTTTTTTTGGGACAGAATCTCGCTCTGTCACCCAGGCTGGAGTGCAGTGGCATGATCTCGGCTCACTGCAATTTCTGCCTCCTGTAGCTAGGATTATAGGCATGCACCAACATGCCCAGCTAATTTTGTATTTTAGTAGAGACAGGTTTTTGTCATGTTGGCCAGGCTGGTCTCAAACTCCTGGCCTCAAGTGATGTGCCCCCTTGGGCCTCCCAAAGTGCTGGATTGTAAGCATAAGCCACCACACCTGACCCTGATATAGGGACTCTGAATTGTAGTTATTTAATTTATGGGTATTACCCAAAAAAATTAGGTTTAGTAATTTTACCTTTAAATTCAATTTAACAAATATGTATTTGGTGCCTCTTTAAGATTAAAGAGTTAATTGAGTTAATCTTTAAGATTAAAGAGATTAAGGATCAATACTTAAATTAATTAGCTTAAATTAACTTAAATTAAGGATCTTTCCTTTAAAGGGTTCATATCCAGGCAACTGAATATATCTGACCACAATATATGTATTTCTTCTCTGAGACACTCAAGCTTCCACTGAGTCAAACTTAAAACACACAACCCTAGCCACTAGACATACTGTCACTGTTTCTGTAACTACCTCCATAAAACCACAGCTTGTCTCCTTATCCATAAAACCTTGTCCATAAAACCACAGCTTGTCCCAAGCTTTTAAGTTGTGTCAGTTATTGTTCTCCCCCTTGGCTCTGAAATATATATGGCTCAATGATAGCCTATAGATGTGCCTCACAGAATCAGGCATAGAACTCTTTCTTCAAGCAAAATACAAAGCAAAAACCCAATGTATACAAACAAAAGTGGAGCTATGCATGTTAAAACGGAGGAGGAAGGGGCAGCTTGGAGCCTACCTAACACCATATGCTCCTCCCACAGGTGTCCCAAGGCATCTCAAATCCCTAAAGTTTCTAGGAACATAGTTTGAAACCATCTCAGCCACATGTTCCATCCATTTGGAATTTCGATAATTAAGACATTTGCTGCCGGGTGCGGTGGCTTACATCTGTAATCCCAGCACTTCGGGAGGTCGAAGCAGGTGGATCACCTGAGGTCAGGAGTTCAATACCAGCCTGGCCAGCATGGTGAAACCCTGTCTCTACTAACAATACAAAAAAATTAGCCGGCCGTGGTGATGCATGCCCGTAATCCCAGCTACTCAGGAGGCTGAGGTACAAGAATCACTTGAACCTGGGAGGCGGAGGTTGCAGTGAGCCAAGACTGTGCCGCCGCACTCCAGCCTGGGTGACAGAGCGAGACTCTGTCCCCACCCCACCCCACCCCAAAAAAAGACATTTGCTTATATCTCTTTATCTTGGCTACTCCTTCCAGTTTTATTATTCAGTTCAAGCATCACCTCTTCAGTCAAGATTTTCCTTGTTCTGTTCCCTCATCCCACCAAACACAATGTCAAAGACTTTTTCAGATTCAACAATACTTACTGAGTTATTTTCTATATGCCAGGTGCTGTGTATCTCTCTAGCAGATGCTACTGCAGTGATTTACTTACTATATGTGTCCCTTCTAGAATGAGTTCCAAGAGGTGAGAACTGTATCATTCTTCTGTCTCCAGTGTCCAGCCAAGTGCTCAGCATATAAAGTGCTTACGAAGTTGCCAACTTAGTAGACTCCTATCGATTCATTTATTTGGCAACTCAATAAGCACTAATACATGGCATATGTATCTTTTCTGATTGACTTAATCTGTCTCTTATTGGTCTGAAAGAGAAGAAGTGATGTCTTTTTCCTACTTGGAACAAAATACGGCAAAGTCTGAACAGCAGTATCTTTGGCACCACTTTATAGGAATGTTAACACGTAGTTTTGTCAGTTTTAATTTATCCTTATGGCTTTCTGACTGGTTGGCCTGCTCATTTTTACCCTTCCCTCCATTACATCTTGTCTTTGTCTGCAATTTTATTACTAATGTTCATCTGCCATTTAAGGGTTCTAAGAGAACAAGTAGCTGCAAAAGCACAAAGAAAATCACTCAGGAAGTTACTGCACACAAGTTACCAGCAGAAGTTGATTTTACATAATGCCTAGGTAAATATAGATTGGCAAACAAAATACTAAAATGCACATTCATATCATAATCAAGTACAAATCATTTTTAACTGGGACACAAATAAGTCTTGGGTTAGCCTTAGAAATTTGCAGTTGTTTGAAAGATAGTAAGAATAAAAATGCTTCCAGCCATAATCCTTAGAAACACTAACCTTATTGGTATTGCCTCTTGAATGGTGTCCTCCAAACAAGTACAGCACCCTGTCTACACACACAGCACAGCTTCCTGACATAGAAGGAGGAACATCACCTTCAGTGTTGATTTTTTTCCTAAGGGGGAATAAATTAAATGTATGTAAGTTAAAGGGAAAAAATGCAGAAGTCTATTTTTCTTCTACTTATATCCTCACAATAAAGGAATAAAACGAGAAGGCAGAGTAGACAGTGAGTGCCTCTAGGGTCTCTTCTAGGTCTAAACTTAGTTCAAGGAATGTGTTTTTCCCTCTTTACCTATTCCACAGACAGTGCCAGCTGGCCCCATTGTACAGGCATAATGAGAGATTCTGAAAGCCTAAGTCATATTTTATTATTCTAGGAGCATACCATTTTATATTTCTCAGACTAAATTGTTTGCTATTTATTTACATGGCCATAAGTTGCTTTGTTTTTGAGTGGGCCAGGAGCCCAGAAGGAAAACCTCAACATTCCCAGTCCTGATAGATTAATTCAGTGTTTTTTCTTCAGTCACCTTTTAGCTGTTCATATGCATCAGATTCAGTCCTTTATGTAACACTACAAAAAAGTAGTGCCATGTGCCAGGCATTCCTGAGTGCTTTGTATGTATTAACTCATTCTGAATCTAAAAATTGATCTGAATCAACCTAAGGAATCTAATATTTAAAATTCTAACAGTATACTCAAGGTCTTCTGCTAAAACTGTCACATATAATAATATTTATCTTTGCTAAACTTAAAGTTTTAGAAGGCTCACTTTTTAAAAAGTTACTATTTTTGGCTGGTCACGGTGGCTCACGCCTATAATCGCAGCACTTTGGGAGGCCGCAGCAGGTGGATCACAAGGTCAAGAAATCGAGACTATCCTGGTTAACATGGTGAAACCCCATCTCTACTAAAAATACAAAAAATTAGCCAGGCATTGTGGCACGTGCCTGTAGTCCCAGCTACTAGGGAGGCTGAGGCAGGAGAATGGTGTGAACCCAGGAGGCGAAGCTTGCAGTGAGCCGAGATTGCACCACTGCACTCCAGCCTGGGCAACAGAGTGAGACTCTGTCTCAAAAAAAAAAAAAAAAAAAAGTTATTAATTTTATATAGAAACAGGGTCTCACTGTGTTGCTCATGCTGGTCTTGAAATCCTGGGCTCAAGTGATCCTCCCACTTCAGCCTCCCAAAGTGCTAGGATTACAGGTGTTAGCCACCACACTTGGCCTTAAAAATTATTTTTTAAAACATGTAGCATTCCGCTTTTAAGAGAATTATAAATTCCCAATTCTCTAGAAAAGGATTAAGAAACAGCTTCATATTAACAACAATTTGTTATATACAGAAATACTCATGGCTTATTTTAGTTTGTAACTTTTTTTTTTTTTTTGAGATGGAGTCTTTTGTCGCCCAGGCTGGAGTGCAGTGGCACTATCTCCGCTCACTGCAAGTTCCACCCCCTGGGTTCACGTCATTCTCCTGCCTCAGCCTCCCGAGTAGCTGGGACTACAGGCGCCCGCCACCACGCCCAGCTAATTTTTTCATATTTTTAGTAGAGACGGGGTTTCACAGTGTTCGCCAGGATGGTCTTGATCTCCTGACCTCGTGATCCACCTGCCTCGGCCTCCCAAAGTGTTGGGATTACAGGCGTGAGCCACCGTGCCCGACCTAGTTTGTAACTCTTAAACTTTTTTGTTTGTTTTTTGAGATGGAGTCTCACTGTATCACCCAGGCTGGAGTACAACGGCGTGATCTTGGTTCACTGCAGCCTCTGCCTCCCAGGTTCAAGTGATTCTCCTGCCTCAGCCTCCCTAGTAGCTGGGATTACAGGCACCTGCCATCATGCCTGGCTAATTTTTGTAGAGACGAGGTTTCACCATGTTGGCCAGGCTGGTCTTGAACTCCTGACCTAAGGTCATCTGCCTGCCTCAGCCTCCCAAAATGCTGGGATTACGGGCATGAGCCACAGCATCCAGCCTCTTAAGTGGGACTACTATGGTAATTTTGAGATCTATAGTAAGTAAAATATTGAAAGCACAAAGTTCTCACAAAGCACACCATGGGGAAAACTACTTTGTAAATCCCCAACCATGGCTAACCCAGCATTTTGAGAAACACCTAAATTCTACCAGGGACATGCTCTTGACTACTACTATTATGAAACTGGCAAAAGATCATTTCAGATTATCTCCAGTTTACAAAAAGGGCAAACTGGAGGTCATTTTGGTTTTTAAACAGAACAACACTATTTTTAAAAAGATTTGCGCCGGGCGCGGTGGCTCACGCCTGTAATCCTAGCACTTTGGGAGGCCGAGACGGGCGGATCACAAGGTCAGGAGATCGAGACCATCCTGGCTAACACGGTGAAACCCCGTCTCTACTAAAATTACAAAAAACTAGCCGGGCGAGGTGGCGGGTGCCTGTAGTCCCAGCTACTCGGGAGGCTGAGGCAGGAGAATGGCGTGAACGCGGGAGGCGGAGTTTGCAGTGAGCTGAGATCCGGCCACTGCACTCCAGCCTGGGCGACACAGCTAGACTCTGTCTCAAAAAAAAAAAAAAAAAAAGATTTGCATGCAAATTTTGAGAGCTCATTAAAATAGAATACCACCTTTATTTTTAGCAGATAAAATTCTATACAATCTAAAATCTAACCATTTAAAATCCTTTCCTTATTCAAGATAGAAGACTTAGTATCTTGAAAAAAATGGAACATTATCTTTCCATTCTAGATCTGAAGCCTCTATATCTATTTTAAATATTACTATGATACTTGGGATAGAAATTTATTCTAAGTTATCAGAAGTATCTAGTAACTACAGAACAGGCGCTAAATTTTTTTTTTTTTTTTTTTTTTGGACGGGGTAGCTCCCTGCCAGCTACGCCTCCCGGGTTTACGCCATTCTCCTGCCTTAGCCTCCCGAGTAGCTGGGACTACAGGCGCCCGCCACCTCGCCCGGCTAGTTTTTTTTGTATTTTTTAGTAGAGACGGGGTTTCACCATGTTAGCCAGGATGGTCTCGATCTCCTGACCTCGTGATCCGCCCGTCTCGGCCTCCCAAAGTGCTGGGATTATAGGCTTGAGCCACCGCGCCCGGCCAACGGGTGCTAAATTAAGCTTAACAGCTAAGCTAAAGTAGCAGAACAGTGTTTTTAGAATATATAAATAGCTTAAAATGGGTTTTACATTTTTTTCTTTGCAGCCACATCTGATTTTTTTGTTTGTTTTTTGGAGACAGTTTTGCTCTGTCACCCAGGCTGGAGTGCAGTGGTGCGATCTCGGCTCACTGCCACCTCTGCCTCCCGGGTTCAAGCGATTCTCACACCTCAGCCTCTCAAGTAGCTGCAATTACATGTTCACGCCACCATGCCTGGCTAATTTTTGTATTTTTAGTAGAGATGGGGTTTCACCATGTTGCCCAGGCTGGTGTTGAACTCCTGACCTCAAGTGATCCGCCCGCGTCAGCCTCCCAAAGTGCTGGGGTTATAGGCGTGAGCCAGCCACCGTGCCCAGCCCTTATCTGAATTTTTTGTCCCCCTTATAATATCCACATTTACCATCTTCCAGTCTCCATGTTGTAGATCCATAGTTCTTCTCTAGGCAGATAAAAGTCATATAATCCTCTGACTTGATTACTCTAAGAATAAAAAAATATAAAAACTGATATTTTAAAGAGGCACTACTATATTTTTTACATCAATCTTGAGATACTAATTTGATGAAAACTTACATAGGTATTATAGTACACAATCCCCCCCAACCCATGCCACACACTCAAGGTAAAGCTCAATATAGAGAGCTCTTAATTCAGAATTTTGATACAGCAGTTGCAATAGGGCAAGAAGAGATCTCTGAGAACTTTTTTTTTTTAATCCAAGTCTCTGTCGCTCAGGATGGAGTGCAGTGGCGCAATCTCTGCTGGCTCACTGCAACGTCCACCTCCTGGGTTCAAGCAATTCTCATGCCTCAGCCTCCTGAGTAGCTGGGACTACAGATAGTAGCTCGCCATCACGCCTGGCTAATTTTTGTATTTTTAGTAGAGACAGGGTTTCACCATGTTGGTCAGGCTGGTCTCAAACTCCCGACCTCTAGCAATCCACCCACCTAAGCCTCCCAAAGTGCTGGGATTACAGGCTGTGAGCCATTGTGCCCAGCCAAGAGATCTCTGGGAACTCTCTAAGGCAGCTTTATCCTGAACAGAACCATGCACCAAATTTCAGCTGGAAGACTTCAGGAGACTACCCGTGCCATCGTCAGCAGGCTGTTACTGAAAGTGCCTGATCCACACTGATCCACACTAACACGATGTGTGGTTTTCTAGGCACGCCTTCCTTTCACCTATTCTGCAACAGAGAGGGCAGAACTGCAATATGCAAAATATTAAATCCTCATGCAGAATTTTAAGTTCTTTGTTCTGCTCCATTTCCCTTTAGGTATTAATTCCTAACACAGACTGAGCCTACCATATGTCAGAGCTGAAAGCTATCCATGGATTACTTTATGTAATCCTTACAACAACCCTAAAAAATAGCTGATTTTATGAGAAAATGAGTTTAGAGTTTAAGTAATTTGCCCAAGGTTATTTATGAAGTAATGGTGGCGCCAGGATTCTATCCTTTCCCTGAACTTTAACAACTGCCTGACATTCCCAGCCTTTGACCCTCCTTAGCCACTTTCGGAACAATGTTGATACAGTAAATGACTGCGGCTAGCCAAAAATGGGTGTCAAAGTCCAGCAAGCTTGAATATTAAACATACAGAAACGGACAGTTGACCACGTAAACACTTCTTTTTCCACCCCACCAGTGACGAAGGGAAAGGCTGGAAGTGGGCTGACCCAGACGTGACCAGCCTGTCTTGGGGAGGAAAACTGCCTACTATGTAGGAAGCCAAGGTTTATTGCCTTTGAAACAGTCTCCAAGGGCTTCTGTGCCTACCCTCAGGGTTCCAGCCACCAGCCATAAATGGGGAGGGCAGTCTGTTTCAGAACCATCCAATTCAGTGATTGTGCTGCTTCTCCCTGAATCAGTCCCAATCATCCAGGCCTTTTAAAATCCACCACAAGAAATACTGCACATTGAGAATCCTCCCCTGCCCCACTCCCAAAGTCTCATTCTTTCATGCTGTCATTTTAAAAATACAATTATGAATTAGGTAGCTTAGACAGAAGTGTAATTGACAGGTTTCTCCAGGGGAATTAATTTACATTTTTATAAGGGTGACTACATGCTTGGCCCCCTTCTTGCAATTCCTTACCCCTTTCTAAAGTATTTTTGAGACAGTTTCCTTCTTGTTGCCCAGGCTGGAGTGCAATGGCGCCGTCTCAGCTCACTGCAACCTCCGCTTCCCGGGTTCAAGTAAGTGATTCTGCCTCTGCCTCCCAAGTCGCCGGGATTAGGGCGCCCGTCACCACGCCCGGCTAATTTTTTTTGTATTTTTAGTAGAGACGGAGTTTCACCATGTTGGCGCGACTGGTCTCCAGCTCCTGACTTCAGGTGATCCACCTACCTTGGCCTCCCAAAGTGCTAGGATTACAGGCGTGAGCCACCGCGCCCAGTCCCCTTTCTATTTTCTAACCACATTCGTTGGAGACTGGGAAAAACACTGCAGATTAATTAGGATTGGCAAAAAATTACTTCTGCAGTTAAACCAAATTAAAGTATCAGGACAGCTATCTTTGAAAGCTGTCTCAAAAATGGTCAACTATGATCAAGTCAACTGTACCATAAGCTAAAAGCAATCACAAGGCACGGGCATAGGGAGGGCGGACAACATTTTCAAGACCAAAGAGGAATTTTGAGGTAGGACTGGATCAGAGCCATCCCAGCAAATAAAATTCTAGATTTCCGAGGTAGCAGGGTAAACAAGGGCAACTGGCTTTAAACTGCTAACTAATCACGTTGTTTATAACCAGGGGATCGGAGAGTCAAAGAGCTGCACTCTGTGTTCATTTGATGCTGGGGATTTTTTGGTTACTGGTGGAGCTTTTCCATTATCTTTAATACGGGTGTTTGCTGAAAAACTTCAACCCAACTGAAGCCAGAAGGAAAATAGTCCTGAGAGGTTCAAACAATAGTATGATGGCCATTTGCACAGGCGGGAAGGCTGAATAAGATGATTCCTGTAACCTTTTGGAATTCCTGTTTTCCTACACCTCGGACTCCCCGTTAAGTGGGCAGCGGTTCCCAGCTCCAGAGGGTAAAGTCCTCGTAGGCCGTCCTGATAACGCGTCTGAGTGATATCACACACCGTCACCTTACACACCCCAACCCTTCCGAATGCACCGCCCAAGCAACATTAACAGGGCCTTCCCCGGAATAACGCTCCAATGGCAACAACGGGGGTGGGAGTGAGTTGGCTTTGTGAGCACCAGGTTGACGTGACAGCAGCGCTGGAGGTTCGAGACGGGCTGGGGGACTCGAGAGAAGGAAGATTCCCGCGGGCAAGAAAAACCAACCAACGGGCAGAGTCTGAGGTGGGGCGCGCGACGGAGGCGGGGAGCGCCCTTGGCGGGCCGCTCTGGCCTCCCCGCCTGGCCGCGAACCCAGACCCAAGTCACAGCCGAGCGACGTCTGCCGCGGCCCGGCCACTCACTGACCTTGTAGCCGCCCCAGACGAACATGTGGCGCCCGTCGCTGACGGCTACGTGGCCGCTGCGCTCGGCAGGGCAGGCGAGCTCCATGGACTCATAGCTCTCGAAGGCTGGCCCCGGCAAGTCGTCCGCCCGCATATCCTCGTTGCCATCAGCCATCTTGAGGCTGCACTTTTGCTCACCAGGAATGCCCACACCCGCGAGGGGCCAAAGAAACAAAGGAAAAGGAGAGAAATGCACAGTGGCGCGCGGCAAGGAAAAGGCGGCGGCGAAAGGGACGGCGTTAAGGCCTCTTTGCCGCCTGCGTTCGCGTTTACCAGCCTCCTCGGCCGAAGACGGCTCTCCGCCGCCGCCGGGGCACGCCTGCAGACAGCGGGGCCGCGAGCGGAGCCAGGCGGCGGCGGCGCGGGCCCGGGACCCGGAGCACGGCGGGGAAGAGATCCGCGTCGGACCGGCTCCCTCTTGCAGCCCGTCCGCCCCGCCTCCTGCAGCCCACGGCCTTGTTTACGCCGCGACCGGAAGCCGCCCGTTCCGCTGACGCCGCCCGCCGAGCTCCGGAAGCGAGCCTGCTGCTCAGCGCCCCCAGCGCCGAGTCCTCCCGCCTCCGCCTCCGCCCGCGCCACAGCTTACGGCCTGGGCACCGCAGCTCTTTGGGGTCCGGCGACTTCCAGTTGCGCTTCGAGTCTCCTTTAGCCGAGGGAACCACAGGGATAATGCCCTGAATCGGTCCCTGAAAGCTGCTGAATTTTAGCCGATTGCTGCAAATTTTTTTTTTCTTCCCGAGAATTTCGTTTGATTGAGGGATGATCTCAGAGGGTTCACAGCCCTGGCAGGGGTACCAGAATTGCTCCACTAGCAAGTTTCTGGTCTCGCCTTAGAGTCGATGCAGGCCCGGCTGTCCTGCGGGCGCGAGGGCAGGCGCTCGGCTCTCACGCGGGGCCCCGCCCGATCCCCGGCGGCCTCTCCCGAGCTCCCGCCGCCCCTGCCGGCGCCGCCTCTGCAGGAATCTGTCGTTGCCGCCGTCGCCGCCGCCGTCGCCGCCAGCCGGGCAGCAGAGTTGGCTTGAAAAGCGTTTCCGAAGCCGTAACCACCCTTTTCTTCAGAGAGGAAGGCGGATCCTTTTCACGCACACACAGCTTTCTTTTGTTTTATATGATACCTTTCAATTGGGCCAAAAGAAAATTACGAGTTACCGTACTTGATACCTCACTTGTAAAACAGGGTGGGACAAAAATACACCTTAAATTCCTGATCTCACAGTGCCTCTAGAATTTATCGTGTTTGGTAGGAGGGGCATGCTTCATTATCTCCATTTCCCTCATCTTCTGGTTGGGAGCACTCCCACAGAAAAGGAATACTTTGAACAATGAAAGCCTTTTTTTTTTTAATTATTAAAATGATTATAGCCTGACACTCCTCCCCTAGTGGACCAGTGTGTTTACTTGAACTCAAGAACTTGAAAGTTACTTAAGAGGATTAATTAAAGCCTTCAACAAGGAAGCAAATCCACCTTGAGGCTGTTAATACCTTATCTGCCACCCACCCTGGTTGGTGCCCTCATCTGTCTGGCTCACAGGATTCTTGCAGCAGTGCCTTCTCCCAGTGCAATTATGGTCACTAGACTTTGCAGTTATCGAAGTTCGTTGTGAACCAACCTTGTGAATCTGATCGTCACTTGAAAACCTTGTGCTGGCTCCCGTCGTCCTTAGTAGAATCCAAAATTCAAATCTCGGCTGGGCGCGGTGGCTCACGCCTGTAATCCCAACACTTTGGGAGGCCGAGGCAGGCGGATCACCTGACGTCAGGAGTTCGAGACTAGTGTGGCCAACATGGCAAAACCCCTTCTCTACTAAAAATACAAAAAAATTACGCAGGCGGGGTGGCCGGTGCCTGTAATCCCAGTTACTTGGGAGGCTGAGGCAGGAGAAACTCTTGAAGCCCGGAGGCGGAGGTTACCGTGAACCGAGAGGGCACCATTGCACTCCAGACTGGGCAACAAGAATGAAACTCCGTCGTAATAATAATAATAATAATA
Organism: Rhinopithecus bieti; assembly: GCF_001698545.2. NCBI lineage: Eukaryota > Metazoa > Chordata > Mammalia > Primates > Cercopithecidae > Rhinopithecus > Rhinopithecus bieti. The sequence continues at coordinate 1,379,309 of NW_016814053.1, read as the reverse complement.
ATTCATATCACAGTGCTGTGCAAGAAGACCCAGCATGGTCCAGCTCCAGCTTGCCTTTCCAGCTTCAATTCCTGGCTGTGTCCCCCTTCCAGCTACAGCTACATTACCCTTCTATAACCTTTTTGTTTGTTTTTGTATTTGAGAGAAGTCTCGCTCTTGTCCCCCAGGCTTGAGTGCAATGGCTCGATCTCGCTCACTGCAACCTCCGCCTCCCGGGTCCAAATGATTCTCCTGCCTCTGCCTCCCAAGTAGCTGGGACTAAGGCGCCTGCCACGACACCCAGCTGATTTTTGTATTTTTTAGTAGAGACAGGGTTTCACCATGTTGGCCAGCATGGTCTCCAACTCATGACCTCAGGTGATTTGCCCACCTCGGCCTCCCAAAGTGCTGGGATTACAGGTGTGAGCCACCGCACCGGCCTACCCTTCTATCACCTTCTATCAGTTCTTCGAATACACCTAGCTCTTTTAGCTCAGGGCCTTCACACTTGCTGTTCCTTCTTCTTGGAAGTCTTTTTTTTTTTTTTAAGACGGAGTCTCACTCTGTTGCTTAGGCTGGAGTGCAGTGGCTCAATTTCGGCTCACTGCAACCTCTGCCTCACGGGTTCAAGTGATTCTCCTGCCTCAGCCTCCCAAGTAGCTGGGATTACAGGTGTCCGCCACCACTCCCGGCTAATTTTTGTATTTTTAGTGGAGATGGGGTTTCGCCATGTTGGCCCGGCTGGTCTCGAACTCCTGACCTCAAGTGATCCTCCTACCTCGGCCTCCCAAAGTGCTGGAATTACAGGTGTGGGTCACTGCACTTGGCCATGACTTATTCTTCACCTCTCAATTCAGTTGGAACTTCCTTGGGGAAACCTTTCTGGATGCCCCAGTCTACTTTTAGGTTCCCTATTAGATGTTGTTAGCATCCTTGGTACTTCTCTATACCACTTATTAAAACCATCATGTAATTAATTACTTGTCTATTGTTAGTTTCCCCTGTTAGATTCTAAGCTTGAAGTATGAGCTTAACTTCAGTGGCCTCTTGCTGCATGTTGCAAAACCACCTTCTGTCAAAGATATGAGAAGTTTGCTTTTCCTCTGAATACAGCTAATCAGCTAACACAGTCACCTTATCAGGTGAATCTAGGATGAACTGTGTGTGACAACTGGTACTGTTAAGTCCTCTTACTGGAAGACTAGTTATTGTTTATCTTGTGACCGTATATGTAATGCTTTGTATCTGCTTGGCTATATGAAAAGGTGAGATTTCTTTGTCCTTGCAATCTCTTAGCAGATTGCCTGTGACGGACATCACATTCTGGTTTAATGCTTATTCAACAAATGAAAGCGCTTTCTCTACTACCTTTGTGGAGAGGCTTTCTGGGTTGGGAAAATATTTTGTTTTTAATTCTGTTTCCCCAACAGAGGCACTCAGAAAATATTTGTCACAGGTATGAGTGGGTTACCATGGTAATGGAAGAGATTACCATTATCAGGAATAGACTGAGGAATATTTTCTAATATCATACATTCAAAATCCTTATAAAAGAGTCCCTCTTTGAATCAGATCATTGCTTCACTCCTGTGGCATTTTAAATATAATAATAATCACTAACATCCCCTAAGTTTCTGCCCACTACATTCTATCCTTAGAACCATAGGGGCCACAGCTTCTAAGGGACTAAATCTAGTACCATAAACATTTCTGGATGCATAAATCAATACATCTTTACCTAGAGTCAAAGATATATGTTGAATATGTGTGTGTGTGCATTTATTTATTAATTTATTTTAGGTGGAGTCTCGCTCTGTCACCCAGGCTGGAGTGCAGTGGCACGATCTTGGCTCACTCTAACTTCTGCCCCCACTAGGTTTAAGTGATTCTCCTGCCTCAGCCTCCCGAGTAGCTGAGACTACAGGCGCACGCCACCTTGCCTGGCTAATTTTTGTATTTTTAAGAGAGATGGGGTTTCAACATGTTGGCCAGGATGGGTCTCAATCTCCTGACCTCGTGATCCACCCACCTCGGCCTCCCAACATGCTGGGATTACAGGCGTGAGCCACCGCGCTCAGCCTATATTTCCTATATACATGCCATTTAATAAAATACTATAATATCCACTTTGATTTACTTACTATTTGTTTCAAACCATACTTTTATCCTACTTAGAACAGTAACAACAAAAAGAGTCTCTGAAACACATTAATTAGTTGTATTATAAGCAGTTTCTCAGTGTATCAAAGTATAGTTCCAAGCCCTGTGGGTACCTGGACATCTTTTCAGGGGCTCCTTAAGGAACTCTCTTTTCTAACTATGTATCTGTGTGAGGCCAGATTTTCTTCACTTAAGTCGGCCTGACGCACTGTCTCATACCTATAATCCCAGGACTTTGGGAGGCCGAGGTGGGCGGATCACTTGAGGTCAGGAGTTCGAGACCAGCTGATTGACATGGTGAAACCCCGTCACTACTAAAAAAATACAAAAATTACCTGGGCGTGGTGGTGGGCGCCTGTAATCCCAGCTACTTGGGAGGCTGAGGCCGAAGAATTGGTTGAACCCGGGACATGGAGACTGCAGTGAGCCGAGATAGTGCCACTGCACTCCAGCCTGGGCGACAGAGCGAGACTCCATCTCAAAAAACAAAAAAGAAAAAAACCCTCTCCCTGAGACAGAGCACCTGGGGGAAAGGGCGGCTGTGGACACAGCTTCAGCAGACTTAAAGGTCCTTGCCTGATGGCTCTGAAGAGAGCAGCGGATCTCCCAGCACAGCATTTGAGCTCTGCTAGGGGACAAACTGCCTCCACAAGTGAGTTCCTGACCCCCGTGTCTCCTGACTGGGAGACACCTCCAGTAGGGGCCGACAGACACCTCATACAGGAGAGCTCTGGCTGGCATATGGCAGGTGCCCCTCTGGGACTAAGGTTCCAGAGGAAGGAACAGGCAGCAATCTTTACTGTTCTGCAGCCTCTGCTGGTGATACCCAGGCAAACAGCATCTGGAGTGGACCTCCAGTAGACTTCAGCAGACCTGAAGCAGAGGGGCGTGACTGTCAGAAGGAAAACTAACAAACAGAAAGGAATAGCATCAATATCAACAAAAAGGGTGTCCACTCAGAGACCCCATCCGAAGGTCCCCAACATCAAAGACCAAAGGTAGATAAATCCACGAAGATGGGGAGAAACCAGTGCAAAAAGGCTGAAAATTCCAAAAACCAGAATGCCTCTTCTCCTCCAGAGGATCATAACTCCTCGCCAGAAAGGGAACAAAGCTGGATGGAGAATGAGTTTGACAAGTTGACACAAGTAGGCTTCAGAAGGTGAATAATAACAAACTCCTCCGAGCTAAAGGAGCATGTTGTAACCCAATGCAAGGAAGCTAAGAACCTTGAAAAAGGGTTAGAGGAATTGCTAACTAGAATAACCAGTTTACAGAAGAACATAAACGACCTGATGGAGCTGAAAAACACAGCACAAGAACTTCATGAAGCATACACAAGTATCAATAGCAAAATCAATCAAGCAGAAGAAAGGATATCAGAGACTGAAGATCAACTTAATGAAATAAAGCATCAAGACAAGATTAGAGAAAAAAGAATGAAAAGGAATGAACAAAGCCTCCAAGAAATATGGGACTATGTGAAAACACCAAATCTATGTTCGATTGATGTACCTGAAAGTGACAGGGAGAATGGAACCAAGCTGGAAAACACTCTTCAGGGTATTATCTAGGAGAACGTCCCCAACCTAGCAAGGCAGGCCAACATTCAAATTCAGGAAATACAGGGAACGCCACAAAGATACTCCTCGAGAAGAGCAACTCCAAGACACATAATTGTCAGATTCACCAAAGTTGAAATGAAGGAAAAAATGTTAAGGGCAGCCAGAGAGAAAGGTCGGGTTACCGACAAAGTGAAGCCCATCAGACTAACGGCGGATCTCTCTGCAGAAACCCTACAAGACAGAAGAGAGTGGGGGCCAATATTTGACATTCTTAAAGAAAAGAATTTTAAACCCAGAATTTCATATCCAGCAAAACTAAGCTTAATAAGCAAAGGAGAAATAAAATCCTTTACAGACAAGCAAATGCTGAGAGATTTTTGTCACCACCAGGCCTGCCTTACAGGAGCTCCTAAAGGAAGCACTAAACATGGAAAGGAACAACTGGTACTAGCCACTGCAAAAACATACCAAATTGTAAAGGCCATTGATGCTATGAAGAAACTGTATCAACTAACGGGCAAAATAACCAGCTAGCATCATAATGATAGGATCAAATTCACACATGACAATATTAACCTTAAATGTAAATGGACTAAATGGTCCAATGAAAAGACACAGACTGGCAAATTGAATAGAGTCAAGACCCATCAGTGTGCTGTATTCAGGAGACCCATCTCACATGCAAAGACGCACATAGGCTCAAAATAAAGGGATGGAGGAATATTTACCAAGCAAATGGAAAGCAAAAAAAGCAGGGGTTGCAATCCTAGTTTCTGATACAACAGACTTTAAACCAACAAAGATCGAAAGAGACAAAGAAGGGCATTACATAATGGTAAAGGGATCAATTCAACAAGAAGAGCCAACTATCCTAAATATATATGCACCCAATACAGGAGGAACCAGATCATAAAGCAAGTTATTAGAGACCTACAAAGACACTTAGACTCCCACACAATAATAGTGGGAGACATTAACACCACACTGTCAATATCAGACAGATCAATGAGACAGAAAATTAACAAGAATATTCAGGACTTGAACTCAGTTCTTGACCAAGCAAACCTAACAGACGTCCACAGAACTCTCCAGCCCCAGTCAACAGAATATACATTCTTCTCAGCACCACATCACACTTATTCTAAAATTGACCACATAACTGAAAGTAAAACACTCCTCAGCAAATGCAAAAGAATGGAAATCAGGCCGGGCGCGGTGCCTCAAGCCTGTAATTCCAGCACTTTGGGAGGCCGAGACGGGTGGATCACGAGGTCAGGAGATCGAGACCATCCGGGCTAACACAGTGAAACCCCGTCTCTACTAAAAACTACAAAAAACTAGCTGGGCGAGGTGGCGGGCGCCTGTAGTCCCAGCTACTTGGGAGGCTGACGCAGGAGAACGGCGTGAACCTGGGAGGCGGAGCTTGCAGTGAGCTGAGATCCGGCCACTGCACTCCAGCCTGGGCGACAGAGCGAGACTCCGTCTCAAAAAAAAAAAAAAAAAAAAAGAGAGAATGGAAATCATAATGGTCTTTCAGACCACAGTGCAATCAAATTAGAACTCAGGATTAAGAAACTCACTCAAGGCTGGGTGCAGTGGCTCATGCCTGTAATCCCAGCATATTGGGAGGCCGAGACGGGTGGATCATGAGGTTAGGAGTTTGAGACCATCCTGGCCAACATGGTGAAACCCCATCTCTACTAAAAATACAAAATTAGCTGGGCGTGGTGGCGGGCACCTGTAATCCCAGTTACTTGGGAGGCTGAGGCAGGAGAATCACTTGAACCTGGGAGGCGGAGGTTGTAGTGAGCTGAGATCGTGCCACTGCACTCCAGCTGAGGCGATAGAGCGAGACTTTGTCTCAAAAACAAACAAAAAACAAACAAAGAAACAAACAAACAAAACTCACTCACAACCGCACAACTACATGGAAACTGAACAACCTGCTCCTGAATAACTACTGGGTAAATAATGAAATGAAGGGAGAAATAAAGATGTTCTTTGAAACTAATGAGAACAAAGACACAACATACTAGAATCTCTGAAACACATTTAAAGCAGTGTTTAGACGGAAATTTATAGCACTAAATGCCCACAAAAGAAAGGAGGAAAGATGTAAAATTGACACTCTAACATCACAATTAAAAGAACTAGAGAAGCAAGGGCAAACAAATTCAGAACCTAGCAGAAGAGAAGAAATAACTAAGATCAGAGCAGAACTGAAGGAGACAGAGACACAAAAACACACAAAAAATCAATAAAGCCAGGAGTTGGTTTTTTGAAAAGATCAACAAAACAGACCGCTAGCCAGATGAATAAAGAAGAAAAGAGAGAAGAATCAAATAGATGCAATAAAAAATGATAAAGGGGATATCACCACCGACCCCACAGAAATACAAACTACCATCAGAGAATACTATAAACACCTCTATGCAAATAAACTAGAAAACCTAGAAGAAATGGATAATTTCCTGGACACATACACCCTCCCAAGACTAAACCAGGAAGAAGTCAAATCCCTGAATAGACCAACAGCAAGTTCTAAAATTGAGGTTGTAATTAACAGCCTACCAACCAAAAAAAGTCCAGCACAAGATGGATTCACAGCTGAATTCTACTAGAGGTACAAAGAGGAGCTGGTACCATTCCTTCTGAAACTATTCCAATCAATAGAAAAAGAGGGAATCCTCCCTAACTCATTTTATGAGGCCAACATCATCCTGATACCAAAGCCTGGCAGAGACACAACAAAAA
>NW_016814053.1:1367085-1372156 GCF_001698545.2 Rhinopithecus bieti | reverse complement strand
GCGATCATTAAAAAGTCAGGAAACAACAGATGCTGGAGAGGATGTGGAAGAATAGAGACACTTTTACACTGTTGGTGGGAGTGTAAATTAGTTCAACCATTGTGGAAGACAAGTGTGGCAATTCCTCAAGGATCTAGAACTAGAAATACCATTTGAACCAGCAATTCCATTACTGGGTATATACCCAAAGGATTATAAATCATTCTACTATAAAGACACATGCACACGTATGTTTATTGCGGCACTATTCACAATAGCAAAGACTTGGAACCAACCCAAATACCCATCAATGATAGACTGAATAAAGAAAATGTGGCACATATACACCATGGAATACTATGCAGCCATAAAAAAAGATGAGTTCACGTCCTTTGCAGGGACATGGATGAAACTGGAAACCATCATTCTCAGCAAACTAACACAAGGACAGAAAACCAAACACCACATGTTCTCACTCATAAGTGGGAGCTGAACAATGAGAACACATGGACACAGGGAGGGGAACATCACATACCAGGGCCTGTCGGGGAGTGGGGGGCTGGGGGAGGATAGCATTAGAAATACCTAACGTAGATGATGGGTTGATGGGTGCAGCAAACCACCATGGCACGTGTATACCTATGTAACAATCCTGCACGTTCTGCACATGTACCCCAGAACTTAAAGTATAATAAAAAAATAAAAAAATTAAATTCTGAAGGAAAAAAAAACTTTTGCCCTAGAATAGTATGTCCAGTGAAAATATCCATCAAACATGAAGGAGAAATAAAGACTTTTCCAGACAAACAAGAGCTGAGGGGTTTCATCAGTACCAGACCTGTCCTACAAGAAATGCTAAAGGGAGTACTTCAATTCAGAAAGAAAAGGATGTCAGTGAGCAATAAGAAATCATCTGAAAGTACTAAACTCACTGGTAATAGTAAATACACAGGAAAACACAGACTATTATAACACTGTAACTGTGGTGTGCAAACTACTCTTAAGTAGAAAGACAAAATGAACTAGTCAAAATAATCACTACAACAAATTTTCAAGACATATGTAGGACAATAATAAATAGATGAGATAAAAAGTTAAAAAGCTGGGGAATGAAGTTAAAATGTAGAGGTTTTATTAGTTTTCCTTTTGCTTGTTAGTTTGTTTATGCAAGCAGTGTTAAGTGGCTATCAGCTTAAAATAATACGTTTTAAGACAGTATATGCAAGCTTCACGGTAACCTCAAATCAAAAAACATAACGGAAACACAAAAAATAAAAAGCAAGAAATTCAATCATACCACCAGAGAAAATCATCTTTACTAAAAGGAAGACAAGAAAGAAAGAAGAGAAAACCAGAAAAGAACCGGAGAACAAATAACAAAATGGCAGGAGTAAGTCCTGACTTATCAATAATAACACTGAGTGTAAATGGACTAAAGTCTCCAATCAAAAGACATATAGTGGCTGAATGAATTAAAAAAAAAAAAAAAAACAAGACTCAGTGATCTGTTGCCTGGAGGAAATGCACTTCACCTATAAAGACACACAGTCTGAAAATAAAGGGATGGAAAAAGATGTTCCATGCCAATGGAAACAAACAAACAAAAGAGCAGGAGAAGCTATGCTTATTCAGACAAAATAAATTTCACGACAAAAACTGTAAGGGACAAAGTTATTATATAAATGATAAAGGAGTCAATTCAGCAAGAGGATATAACAATTTTATTTTGTTTTATTGAGATGGAGTCTTGCTCTGTTGCCAGGCTGGAGTGCAGTGGCACCATCTCGGCTCACTGCAACCTCTGCCTCCCGGGTTCAAGTGATTCTCCTGCCTCAGACTTCCAAATAGCTGGAACTACAGGCATGTGATACCATGCCCAGCTAATTTTTGTATGTTTACTAGAGACGGGGTTTCACCATGTTGGCCAGGATGGTCTCAAACTCCTGACCTCAGGTGATCCACCTGCCTCAGCTTCCCAAAGTGCTGGGATTACAGGCATGAGCCACCATGCCCGGCCAACACTTAAATATCTATGCACTCAACACTGGAGCACCCAGATGTTTAAGGTAAATATTAGTAGAGCTAAAGAGAGAGACAGACCCCAATACAATAATAGCTGGAGACTTTAACATGCCAATTCTCTACAATCTCTTTCAGAAGATTAGAGTTAGAGAAAACAATTCTTGCTTCTTTTTTTTTTTTTTTTTTTTGAGATGTAGTTTCGCTCATCTCCCAGGCTGGAGTGCAATGATGCGATCCTGGCTCACTGCAACCTCTGCCTCCTGGGTTCAAGCAATTCTCATGCTTCAGCCTCCTGAGTAGCTGAGATTACAGGCGTCCACCACCACACCTGGCTAATTTTTTGTATTTTTTGCAGAGACAGGGCTTCACCATGTTGGCCAGGCTAGTCTCGAACTCCTGACCTCAAGCGATCCACCCATCTCGGCCTCCCAAAGTGCTGGGATTACTGGCGTGAGCCACTGTGCCTGGCCTGAGAAAATATTTCTTAACTAATTATATAAGTCCAGCATTACCCTAATATCAAAGCCAGGCAAAGACAGTGTAAGAAAGCTACAGACTAATATCACTCATAAATATAGATGCAAAAATTCTCAACAAAATACAAACAGTCCCTAACTCACTATGGGTCTACTTAAAGATTTTTGACTTTATGATGGTGTGACTGTAATAACCATTACGTAGAAATAGTACTTCAAATTTTGATTTTTGATGATTTCCTGGGCTAGTTATATGCAATATCATACTTGCTTATGCTGGGCAGCTGTGGTAACCTGCAGCTCCCAATCAGCCATGCGATGATGAGGGTAAACAACGAATACTGTACTATACTGTATTCAATATATTCAACAATTTATTATAAAATAGGCTTTGTCTTAGATTATTTTGCCCAACAATAGGCTAATATAAGTATTCTCAGCATTTTTTTTTTTTTGAGACGGAGTCTTGCTCTGTCACCAGGCTGGAGTGCAGTGGCCCAATCTTGGCTCATTGCAACCTCCATTACCCGGGTTCAAGTGATTGCCCTGCCTCAGTCTCTCGAGTAGCTGGGACTACAGGTGCACGCCACCACACCTGGCTAATTTTTTTGTATTTTAATAGAGACAGGTTTTCACCATGTTGGCCAGGATGGTCTCGATGTCCTGACTATGATCTGCAAATCTTGACCTCCCAAAGTGCTGGGATTATGGATGTGATCCACCATGCCTGGCCAGTATTCTGAACGTATTTAAGGTAGGCTAGGCTAAGCTATGATGTTTGATAGGTTAGGTGTACTATGCATTTTTTGATTTATATTTTCAATTTACAATGGGTTTATTGGGACTTAACACCAACAAAAGTTGAGGAACATCTCTATTAGCAAATCCTGTGCAAAAAGAATTATATACCACAACTGAGTAGGATTTATCCCAGATATGCAAGGCTGGTTTAACATTTGAAAATCAATTAACAGCCAGGTGCGGTGGCTCACGCCTGTAATCCCAACACTTTGGGAGGCCAAGGTGGGCGGATCACTTGAGCTCTGAAGTTCAAGACCAGCCTGGCCAACGTAGTGAACTCCTGTCGCTATTAAAAAGTACAAAAATTAGCCCAGCGTGGTGGCACGAGCCTGTAATCTCAGCTACTTGGGAGGCTGAGGCAGGAGAATCACTTGAACCTGGGAGGTGGAGGTTGCAGTGAGCCAAGATCACATCACTGCACTCCAGCCTGGGCAACAGAGCGAGACTGGGTCTCAACAACAACAAAAAAAGAAAATCAATTTACATAATCAATCACATGAGCATATCAATAGATACAGGAAAAACACTGGACAAAATCCAACACCCATTCATGATAAGAACTCTCAGCAAACTAGGAATAGACAGGAATCTCCTCAACTTAATAAAGAACATCTACAAAATACCTATGCTAACATCAGATATAATGGTGAGAAACTCAAAGCTTTCCCTTAAGATCAGGAACAAAGTAAGGATGTCCTCTCTCACCACTGCTTTTCAACATCATATTGGAAGTCTTAGTTAATGCAATAAGATAAGAAAAGGAAATTTTATACAGATTGGGATGGAAGAAATAAAACTGTCTTTGTTAGCAGATGACATGACCATCTATGTAGAAAATCTGACCAGAAAATCCCTCCTGGAACTAACAAGCAATTATAGCAAGGTTTCAGGATACAGAATTAATATATAAGAGCCAATCATTTTCCTATACCAGCAATGAGTAAGTGGAATTTGAAATTAAAAACACATTAGCATTATGTTAGCAACACCCAAAATGAAATACATAGGTATAAGTCTAACAAAATATGCACAAAACTTGGATGAAAATCTTCAAAGAACATCTAAATAATTGGAGATACATTCCATATTCATGGACAGGAGATTTACTGTTATCACTTCTGGCTGGGTGCGGTAGCTCATGCCTGTAATCCCAGCACTTTGGGAGGCCGAGGCGGGCAGACCAAGAGGTCAGGAGTTCGAGACCAGCCTGATGAACATGTAAACCCCATCTCTACTAAAATACAAAAATTAGCCGGGTGTGGTATTGTGCGCCTGTAATCCCAGTTTCTCAGGAGGCTGAGGCAGGAGAATCACTTGAAACCAGCAGTCAGAAGTTGCAGTGAGCCAAGATTGCGCCATTGCACTCCAGCCTGGGTGACAGAGCGAGACTCCATCTCTAAATAAATAAATAAATAAATAAATAAATATCAGTACTTCCTCACTTGATCTACAGATTCAATGCAATCCCAATAACAATTCCAGCAAGTTATTTTGTACATATTGACAAACTGATTCTAAAATTAATATGGAAATGCAAAAGATCTAAAATATTGAAAGACAACATCATCAGAGGACTGCCACTACCCAACTTCAAGACTTGCCACAAAGTGACAGTATTAAAGACAGCGTAGTACTGGCAAAAGAATAAGCAAATGCAGCAGAATGGAGATCTCAGGAATAGATCATGAATATAGTAAACTGATCTTTGACAAAGGCACAAAGGCAATATTAATGAAGCAAAGATAGTCTTTTCTTTTTTTTTTTCTTCTTTTTTTTTTTTTTTTTTTTTTTTT
>NW_016814053.1:1345901-1365490 GCF_001698545.2 Rhinopithecus bieti | reverse complement strand
AAAATAAAATAAATAAATAAATAAATAACACACTGGTGGCTGGGCATGGTGGCTCATGCCTGTAATCCCAGCACTTTGGAAGGCCAAGGCGGGCGGATCACTTGAGGTTAGGAGTTTGAGACCAGCCTGGCCAACACGGCAAAACCCCGTCTCTACTAAAAATACAAAAATTAGTGCTGGGCGTGGTGGCACGCACCTGTAATCCTAGCTACTTGGGTGACTGAGGCACGAGAATTGCTTGAACCTGGGAGGTGGAGGTTGCAGTGAGCTGAGACCGCACCACTGCATTCCAGCCTGGGTGACAGAGTAAGAGACTCTGTCTCAAAAAAACAAAAACAAAAACAAAAAAACCCACATTGGTGAAAACATCAGTGTGTGTGTCAACTGACAGTACAAAGTTCCAAAGTATACACATATCTCATATATATATGATGGATATGCCTATATATATGAGATATATATATATGCGCTATAGGTGCATGCCACTACACCCAGCTAATTTTTGTATTTTTGGTAGAGAAAGAGTTTTGCCATGTTGGCCAGGCTGGTCTCGAACTCCTGGCCTCAAGTGATCTGTCCACCACGTGCTGGAATTACAGACATGAGCCACCATGCCCAGCCTCTAAAAAATATTTCTAAAGGTGTTTTTGCAAAAATACTATTTGGAAAAAAGTACACTAATTTTGATGTTATTATATCACACTAAAAATAATAATAACCTTAAAAGAATCCTTTCTGACAACTGTAATATTCTGAGTTTTTGTTTTTTGTTTTTTTTAACGACAGGTTGGTCTTGAATTTCTGGCCTCAAGCAAGCCTCCTGCCTCAGCCTCCCAGAGTGCTGGGATTACAGTGTTAGCCACTGCACCTGGCCAGATTTTCATTCTCTTAAAGCCCATCAGAGTGTGTATTTTGTGGGGGCTAATCCAACTTTTAATATTCCAAATACACCATTTAAAAATAGAGGTGCTCTTCTAAGAGGCGGGTGAAGTCATTCACATAATCCAGAAGCCATTTTAAAACGGTGTTCCTTCTGCTCAATGTCATCTATCAGTATCTAATCAGATTTTGATATATTTTTCCCTTAAATATAGAAGACTGATGCTAAAGTTCATCAGCATCGTAGCATAATAAGGTAATTACTTCCAAGATATGAATTACTTGTGAGATTCATTTTCTAAATCTGTTATTCAGCCTAAAAATAGAAAAATGAAAACTGACAATGAAATATTTTTTGTACAATCAATTCTAATGACTGCTTTACACTGACAAAAACGAAAACAGTAATTATATATACTTTGTACAATAAATAAAATGTAAAAAAATATTTCAATACATAAATAGAAGCTTTACACATCTAAAATACAGTAAATATATATGAAATATCTCTCTAAAATTCAATGAAATACTACAAACTACTATAATTTTCATTTATAAATTATATATATTTCAATATAGAAATATTTTTCTTTAACATTTTAAATTTCAGAGATAACCTGCATGGTAATATTGTGGAGAATAATTTTATATACCAAGCTTTTAGTAATTAATTGTAATTAGTAATTCAATGGAAGGGCATGATTGTGATAATATGAAGAAAATTTCTTAATTATGTCAAATACCATTTTTAGGAATATAAAGATACAGTGTTCTATTTCTGTATAGATGGTAATGCTGAAAATAAAACGGAAGGTATGAGATTTTTTCAGTGTCCGTCTTGAGCATAACTCTGTGGAATAGTGTGGGCCAAACTGAGGGGTTTCTATAAAGTCAAATTACTAGATTACCATCCCATCTCACTACTTACAAAAATTACTTTAGAAGCAGTCTTCTAAGGCAAAATGTATTTTAATATGTCTCAAAAGTTAATAAAATACTGCTTCTCAATGTTTCAAAGCCTGTATGATAAATAAACCTCCACTTTATGTACTTTAAAGCATGGTCTTTATATATAAACTGACAAACTAATAACTTAGGGGTAATGGAGAGAAAATTGAAGACATTTATTCCTCTATTCGAATAAAGGTGAGGAAAAGTTATGATGATGATGCCTAAGAATACTAGGTAAGTGTCGAAAAGAGCAGGAGTTCAATATTTAATACCATTCTGGTGTTTGCCTATTTTATAATATTTGGCCCACTGTATTAGTTATTCAAGGAGAACCTTAGGTAACTTTAAAATGACTTGAGAAAGTTTATTCTTTCTGAAAGTGTGTATGTAGTGTTTTCACATACATACATGTATTTATATATTTATGAAATTATGTTGGGGATTTCTGAAGTTCTTGAGAGTAATTTCTTATTCTCAAATGTATGTAATCTTTCCAGTAAAGAATACACATTTGAGTTAAAATCTGTTATAACTGTACTTACTTTCAGAAAGAATAATTACTGTAGCTTGTAAGGAAATTTGTTTACAAATATAAATTAATCTGCATTAACATCTTTTTTCCATATATCCCATGGCATATAGTCACTTAACAGAGTATTTGTATTCCAAATTTTATCCTTTAAATAGAGCCTGCAATTTGGGAGTGTAAATGTACAGTCTGATTAAAATGTTAAGACATACTAAATATGTAGAGTATATAACAATTTAATTGCTACTGATCCACTGATACTTATTTTCTGTTTCTTCTTTTTGGACTCTTTGTTCTTCTCGGTGATTAGCTGCAGCCCAAAATGTTATTTTTTTGAGTACTTGTTGCAGAAGTTTAGGAGGTAATAAAGATATCTGACTTTCTAACATGATAGAATTTTTACCAATGCAGTCAAGGCATGACCTGTAAATAAAACATAACAGAATTATTAGTCTTGAACCTGAGGTTATAATATAAAAGATTTATAGTTAAGAATTCTTTCTTTTTTAACATTGTAGTACTGGACTTCCACCTTTTTTCAGTTTTAATTTTTGTCAGTACATAGTATGCATATGTATTTATGCAGTACATGAGATGTTTTGACACAGACATGCAATGCATAATAATCATGACATGGAAAATGGGGTATCCATCCCCTCAAACATTTATCCTTTATTATAGTTAAGTATTCCTAAAATTTAAAATCATCATAAAAATTTTACATGGCAATGCATTCATTTGTCTTGTTTGGAACATGATAGGATTTTTTTCCCTAGAGCACCACAATAATCATATATTTTTATAGCATAGAGACTAAATCTGACCAAAATCCAACGGAAACAGAATATACGGCTTACCATGCATAATGTTCTTTAAGTAAAAATGATTCAGACTTAATTTCAAACCAGATGAGTCTACAGCAGCTCCTGTTTATGTTATCCTTTCAGTCAGCCCAAAAACCATATACCCGTCTCTCAGAACTGCCCTTTGCTTCTGTCACCTCAAGATGAAACATCTAACATCTATTTTTATATCTGCTCCATGTTTCCTCCATAAACAACTGCACGGGGGTTACATACTTGACTTATCTGACCCAGAGAGAGCAGGTTGAAAGACAGGAATGGAGCAATACAGAAAGTGCCAAGAGACCACTTGGGTTTCTACTCTTCTGGGGGCCTGGGTGTTCATTTCTTTTCCCCTTTGATTCCATTAGACTAGAGGGCAGTATCCTTCCAAGTATAATGCCCTTTTAAATCTTACGCTATTTTGAAGAGGATTTTGTACTTTAAAACCAAAAGAAACTTAAGAACTATCAAAAAAGCACCTGTTTCAATTAATAAACTTTAATTCAAAAAAATAAGTGTTAAAAAATTTTTTTAACAGACTCATTTGATTCTGCTGTGGTTTAGTTGTCATTTTACAAGCACTTAGACTCTTAGAGATTTAGATGTTCTTCCATACTCTTATGAAGCTTTTTCCCTCCGCTCTGGAAAAACTCTAAACAAGAAGTGAGTTAAAATGTCCTGGGAGGTCGAAGTACAGGTACAGGGTTCTGTGGGAATCAGAGGAAAAGAATAACTAAGACAACCTTAGCAAGCCCAGGGAAACTCTCCCGATGGGAGGTCCAAGCTGAGACCTTGAGGTTCTCAACAAATTAAAGGAACAAAGGTATTCCAGCTAGAAGAACCACATTGGCAAAGCCCTAGAGATGAGAAATAAGATTACAGAAACTGCACTTCTATTGTCTAAATACAGCTGGAAGGCAGAGCATTAGAGTGGGGCATGGCCAGAAGTGAGACAGATAAATGGAGGCCCTGAGTACCACTCGAAGGAATCTGCAGTTTGTCTCTGGCAGTGGGAGCCAAGCAGGAATCATCACAATACAACAGGTGATATGTCAGCCTTCCATAGGAATATATAAGAATATTTCATGACGAAATTTTTTTTTTTTCCCTGAGATGGAGTCTTTCTCTGTTACCTAGGCTGGAGTGCAGTGGCCTGATCTCGGCTTACTGCAACCTCTCACTCCTGGGTTCAAGCGATTCTCCTGCCTCAGCCTCCTGAGTAGCTGTTATTACAGGTGTGCACCATATCACGCCCGGCTAATTTTTGTATTTTTAATAGAAATGGGTTTTCGCCATGTTGGCCAGGCTGATCTTGAACTCTTACCTCAAGTGATCCGCCCACCTTGGCCTCCCAAAGTGTTGGGATTACAGGCATGAGTCACTGTGCCCGGCCTCATGCCTAATTTTTATAATAGCCCCAAACTGCAGATATCCTAAATATCTATTAATAGACTAGTTCATAAATGTTTTTTTTTTTTTGGGATGGAGTCTCACTCTGTTGTCCAGGCTGGAGTGTAGTAATGTGATCTCGGCTCACTGCAGCCTCTGCTTCCCAAGTTCAAGCAATTCTCCCACCTCATCCTCCTGAGTAGCTGGGACTACAGGCGCATGCCACCACACCCAGCTAATTTTTTTGTATTTTTAGTGGAGATGGGGTTTCACCACCTTGGCCAGGCTAGTCTCGAACTTCAAACTCCTGCCCTTGGGTGATCCACCTGCCTCGACCTCCCAAAGTGCTGGGATTACAGGCTTGAGCCATTGCACCTAGCCAATAAATTGTATTTCCACGAGATAGAACCTATATAGCCATTACTAACAAGTACAGATTTATTACACTGAATGATTATTTACATGAAAGATATTACAAAACAGCCTGCATAATTTGATCCTTTATACACACTCACATATACATATATGTGTACTGCTCTTGCTGAGGTTTCCAATGACCTCTTAGCATGATTAAGTCCACTCTAATCATTTAATAAAATCATTAAAATCATGTTTATAGGGTTATATATTGATCATTATATAAATGATTTATATATAAAATCTCTCTCTCCTGGGTGGTGTGGCTCATGCCTGTAATCCTAGCACTTTGGGAGGCCGAGGGGGGCAGATCATGAGGTCAGGAGTTCAAGACCAGCCTGGCCAATATGGTGAAACCCCGTCCCTACTAAAAATACAAAAATTAGCCGGGTGTGGTGGTGCATGCCTGTAATTCCAGTTACTTGGGAGGCTGAGGCAGAAGAATCGCTTGAACCCGGGAGGCGGAGGCTGCAGAGAGCCAAGATTGCACCACTGCACTCCAGCCTTGGCAACAGAATGAGACTCCATCTCAAAAGAAAAAAAAAAAACTCTCTCTCAGTATATATATATATATACACACACACACACACACGTATACACATGTACAATTTTTATAATTTTACTAATACATGTGTATATGTATGTCCCCTACGATGGTTCATAGGTGATTTTTTTACCATATACTTTTCATATTGTATGAATTTTCTTGGTAAATACATCTTTTTACAATCAGAATAATATAGCTCTTTCTTTTAATTTCTTATAATATTCTTTTATATCCAAAGGTATGATGAACACGATCCCACAAATCTACTAGACAATATAAGCCACTTTCTATCATTCCTACATTTCTTCATCTACCGCATTACTGCTTATCTTCCCTCCCAAACCTGGGTTTTCTGCTTTTTGGAACACCAGTTGTATGTTCTATAAGCACCCCTGCTTCCTCTGACTTTCTGAAATCAAAGAAAATTGTTGTGTGTGCAGCTTTCTTGAGAAAATAGTACACATTTTCCCTTGTCTCCATTTTCACAGTCAAGGATCCAGTGTCTGTAGTCTCACTCCTCACCACTGCTTCCAGGTTATATCATTTCACATGCAGGTGTTGCCATCCACTAACCTCTGGCTCATTTTCCCCCAGTCACTGAAGACTTTGGCCTGGCTCACCACAGTCCCTTTTCTTAACTGGTTTTAGCATCTGTGTGGAGAACCCTTTTCATTCTTTATGATCTCACTCAGGACAGTTCCACCTGTGAAATCTTAAACTCCCATCCTCTTCTTGGACCAGAAACCTCTTATCCTTTTAATTCTTACACTCCCTTACTGCTTGGACTCTTCTGGGTTCTCCAAATAATAAGACCCTTCCAGTTTTAACTTTCTTTTGTATCCAGCCTAGTTCCCTGAACTTCTTTCTCTTGCCAGCAATTTTAATCCTCTTCTCCGCCGTTTCTGTTACCCATCCCAGCCAAACTGCAATGATGGATAAATTCAGCCGGTCATCTCCTTTCTGCACCTGCGACCCAGCTGCTTAGTGCTACTGGGGAAAGCCATGTTTCTCAGCTATGGTGACACTACACATCGATGATATTCTACCACAGCTGCATGCTCCTTTGTTATATATCCCACAGACAGAAGTCAGTATCTTCCTGCTGTCACCTAGGCAGCTACTTCAAATCTTCACCATTCATCTTAAGTTATTATCCTCACCTCTCTTTTCTCTTATCAGATGACCTCACTATCAACTGGAACTTCTCAATATCCTGCCCCAACCAAAAAAGTTTTCTATCTATCTATCCATACTTCCTTCTTTCTCCACTATTTTAAAGAAAAGAATCCTTTCTCCAGTCAAGGACTAATTTAAAAATCTTTTTGCTAAAATCACCTTCTCAAGACAGTGCTCTACCTGCTTTTCCTACATTTTCTTGTTTCTAACAACCTACTCTGCATTGGCTTCTCCTGCCCAACCAGCATATAAACAAACATACTCAGCCTCCCTTGGTCTTGGTGCTCTTCCCCAGAAGTCATCTGGCTTCCACCTTCACCAACAGAGAAACGGTGGAGAAGGGGATTAAAATTGCTGGCAAAAGAAAAGAAGTGCAGGTGAACTAGGCTGGATACAAAAGAAAGTTAAAACTGGAAGGGTCTTATTATTTGGAGAACCCAGAAGAGTCCAAGCAGTAAGGGAGTGTAAGAATTAAAAGGATAAGAGGTTTCTGGTCCAAGAAGAGGATGGGAGTTTAAGATTTCACAGGTGGAACTGTCCTGAGCGAGATCATAAAGAATGAAAAGGGTTCTCCACACAGATGCTAAAACCAGTTAAGAAAAGGGACTGTGGTGAGCCAGGCCAAAGTCTTCAGTGACTGGGGGAAAATGAGCCAGAGGTTAGTGGATGGCAACACCTGCATGTGAAATGATATAACCTGGAAGCAGTGGTGAGGAGACTACAGACACTGGATCCTTGACTGTGAAAATGGAGACGAGGGAAAATGTGTACTATCCACAGTGCTTTTCAATCCAAATATTCTGGGATCTCTTTACAGTAGTCTTTCCTTGTTCAGATCTCCCTTCTCTTGGTTTTTGTGCTACCATTATCTCCTGGCTAGCCTTCAACTTCTCTGGTCACTCCCTTGCTGCCTCCTTTTCTTCTCCCTACCTCTCAAATGTAGTAAGTTCCTAATGCTGAGTTGTTGGCTTCCTTCTTACTCCTAAAACTCCTCCTGGCCAGAGCTAATCCACACTTACTAATTCTCCAGTGATTCTGAAATTTTATGTCTGGCCCAGACCTTTTTCCATATATTTAAGCATTTAATGAATAGCTCCACTGGAGTTCCCATAAACACTTAGCACATCCAAAACCAAACTCATCATTTCTACCCTTATCCCATCTTCAGACCACTGCCTTTCTCCATATTCCTATCATTAATTCTTCCCACTCCTTTTCCTTGGCATCTATTTAACTACCAAGTCCATTCTCTCTCCTAAATATCTCCATCTCCCTTCCTTCTCCAGCCCCATTGATACTTTCCAGATCAGATGTTCACTCTGTACCTGACCACGGTAATAGTCTCTTTACCGATTTTCTTTCCCAATCACATATCCCTTCAATTTTTCATCCACTCTGTTGCCAGAGGAATTGTCTAACTTGTAATTTGATCATCTTATTCTCTTGCTCCAAATTTTTGAATGGCTCTTGATCTCTTTTACACCAGATACTGTAAAAGAGAGATAAAGTTCTAGATGACATATGATTTCTGATTTCTTGTCCAACATCATTTCTTGCAACTCTCTGCCTCATACTACATTCCAGGGATGCTGAAGAATTCAGTTTCCAGAACACACTATGCTTTTATATATATCTTTACACTAACACCCTTTCATTGTTTGTTCATGGCAAATTCTTAGCTCAAACCCTTCTTCTGTGAAGACGTCCCTAACCTTTGCCATCTTAATCATAGACAGACAAAAGGCCTTCTTCTCCAGTATTCTCATAAACTTTGTATATGTTTCTCTTAAGGCAATTTCCTTTTTCTATTGTAGAAAAAGTCTGAAAGCTTGAAAGTCTACCTTCTATATTATTAGCAATTTTAGGGAAAGGCCAAGCCTTTTTATTTCATGGCACAGTGCCTTCCCAAGTAGGCACTCAAGTGTTTCTTGATCCCCGCATATGAGGAACCTGCAATCCAAAGTGCAGGCCACACCCTGGACTAATTAAATCACCACCTGTGGGGGCAGAACACAGGCATTAATTTTTTTGAAGCCCCTCATGAGAGTTTAGTTTGAGAACTACTGTGCGAAGAGAAGGGGTAGTTAAGAAAGATATTAGAAAGGTCCAGTTTGAGCTAGTCTAATGGTTTTCAAGTGGTTCATGTTACAGAATATCTAAATGTTACAGTATACTCCTTGAAATATAGCATGTCCTCTCTCTTTCTCTCTCTCTTTCTCATATGTCTTCGCTTATGTTATTCCCTCTGCATAAAATTCCCACACATGTTCACTGGGCAACTTCTACGTCTCTCAAATCCTTTCTCCCAACTCTCATAGATAGAAATAGGGGTTTCTTCTATAATCCTCCCACTAAACTTTGTATGGACTCCTTTTAGAGCAAGAATGTATGAGCTAAGACACTATAAGTCATATCACCAACTTAATACTAGCTTTGGGGTTAAAAAAGAAATTCTTCGATATTAAATGTCTGTGTATGTGTATATATACAGTCAGCCCCCTGTATCTGTAAGTTCCTCCTCTGTAGATTCAACCAACTGCAGACTGAAAATGTAGTTAGGCTTATGAAGGTTGTATCTGTACTGAACATGTACAGACATTTTTTTTCTTGTAATTATTCCCAAAACAATACAGTGTAACAATTACTTTCATAGTATTTAAATTGTGTTAGGAATTATGAGTAGAGATTATTTAAAGTATATAGTAGGATGGGCATAGGTTTATATGCAAATATTACATCACCCTATATAAGAGACTTGAGCATTCATGAATTTTGGTATTTAAGTGGGGGTTTTCCTGGAACTGATTCCCACAAATACCAAGGAATGACTGTATATAACATATATATGATATATATTATTAGGCAATTCTAATTTCCAAAAAGTTAAAATGTGAAAAATGTCAGGCTTAGAATTAAGGAAATATAGTATGTTTAATATTACCATATAAACTAAAGGCAATTTTACAAACAAAACAGTGACTGTATTGTATGTATACATATACACACACACACACACACACAAAATATATATACACACATGTATGTATATATGTGTGTGTAATAAATATTTATTTATTTATTTATTTTTGAGACAGGCTTTCAGTCTATTTCCAGGCTGGAGTGCAGGAAACATGATCACAGCTCACTGCAGCCTCAAACTCCCAGGCTCAAGCCATCCTCCCACTTCAGCCTCCCCAGTAGCCACAGTAGCCAGGACTACACACGTGAGCAACCATGCCAGCTACCTTTTTTTTTTTGTAGAGATGTGGGTTTCATGATGTTACCCACGCTGGTCTTGAACTCCTGACCTCAAGTGATCCTCCTGCTTTGGCCTCTCAGAGCACTCAGATTACAGGTGTGAGCCATCACACCAAGCCAGTATATTTTAATTTTTAAAACTCACATTGGTGTATAGTTCGCCATTATAAATTTGATTATACTCTTAGGAAGATGTGAACATATTCTTGAATTCATGTCATAAACAACCTGAAAACTATTTCAACTCTTCCCAAAAATGAGAAAGAAATTATCATATATTCATAGCAACTATATAGAAAATATTAAATTTGCTTACCTGAGTAGTGAATAAGGCTGTGTTTGAAAGATCAATAAATCATTACAGTGGCCCTAATCAACATAAAAAAGGCATTATTGAGTTTTTGATAAAAAAACAATGAGTTAGTAAGTGAATGTTTTTTAATTTTATAAATGTAAAAGATTGTATAAGGCAGCAAATAAATCTTTCTAGCTGTTGACACATAAATTCATGCACACACATAAACATACACGTACATACATATACCTGCTACCTACAAACTTTGAGTTTGTGGTTTCCAATTTTCAGTGACCACATTTTTACCTAACCAATAGCCTACATAATTACAAATTTGAAAAGAAGAAATACATTCTTCACCAAGAAGTGAGTTAAAAAATAACAGTAGTGGTTTTCCTTTTTTTTTTTTTTGAGACTCCAGTCCCACTCTGTTGCCCAGACTGTAGTAGAGTGGTACAATCTCTGCTCACTGCAACCTCCAACTCCCAGGTTCAAGCGATTCTCTTGCTTCAGCCCCCTGAGTAGCTGGGATTACAGGTGCCCACCACCATGGCTGGCTAATTTTTTTTTGTATTTTTAGTAGAGACAAGGTTTCGCCATATTGGCCAGGCTGGTTTCAAACTCCTGACCTCAGGTGATCCACTTGCCTCAGCCTCCCAAAGTGTTGTGATTACAGGCGTGAGCCACCACACCCAGCCCAGTAGTGTTTTCAAAACCTTTTTTTTTTTTTTTTTTTTTGAAGACAGGGTCTGGCTCTGTTTCCCAGGCTGGAGTGCAGTGGCACAATCAGAGCTCACTGCAACCTCTGTCTTCTTGGCTCAAGCCATCCTCCAACCTCAGCCCCGCAAGTAGCTGGGACCACAGGAACAGGCTACCACGTCCAGCTGTTGTACAGACAGGGTTTCACCAGGTTGCCTTGAGTTCAAGCAATCTACTGGCCTCAGCCTTCCAAAGTGCTGGGATTACAGGTGTGAGCCACCATGCCTGGCGCTTTTTTTGTTTTTAAGCTGAACTTTTTCTTTCAAATAACTCATATGTTAAAATTTCCTCTTCACTTTGTCCTCCTTTTCCAGGTGGTCTCAGGATTCCCCGGAAATCCTTTTTTTTTTTTTTTTTTTTTAGTTCGGAGTCTCACTCTATTGCCCAGGCTAGAGGGCAGTAGTGCGATCTCGGCTCACTGCAACCTCTGCCTCTCAGGTTCAAGTGATTCTCCTGCCTCAGCCTCCTGAGTAGCTGGGATTACAGGTGCACACCACCACACTCTGGCTAATTTTTGTAATTTTTAGTAGAGATGGGGTTTTGCCATGTTGGCCAGGCTAGTCTCGAACTCCTGACCTCAGGGTGATCCGCCCACCTCAGCTTCCCAAAGTGGTGGGATTACAGGCGTGAGCCACCACGCCCAGTCCTCCCCGGGAATTCTTAATTTGAAAGTCAAGATCTCAAGATTATTTGAATAATGACTCTCTCATCTAAAAGTTAATGTGGTAGAAAAGTCACAGAAAATTTATCTAATCCTTTCAAATAGGTCTTTCGAATTTCATAATTTATGATCATACTTTTGATCAGAATTCCTATTTTCTTTTTTTTTTTGAGACAGAGTCTCACTCTGTCACCCAGGCTGGAGTGCTGTGGCCGGATCTCAGCTCACTGCAAGCTCCGCCTCCAGGGTTCACGCCATTCTCCTGCCTCAGCCTCCCGGGTAGCTGGGACTACAGGCGCCCACCACCTCGCCCGGCTAGTTTTTTGTAGTTTTAGTAGAGACGGGGTTTCACCGTGTTAGCCAGGATGGTCTCGATCTCCTGACCTCGTGATCCGCCCGTCTCGGTCTCCCAAAGTGCTGGGATTACAGGCTTGAGCCACCGCGCCCGGCCACAGAATTCCTATTTTCATGATAAACTTTGCATCCTAAATGAAGATTTCTAGTGCCAAGAAAGAGAAGACAAACCACAAAATTTGCTTTTTTAATAAATGCAAAGTTGTAATCTTTTAGTGAAGCACTGAATTCTCAGCCAAAGAAAGCTCTAAAACTTTCAATATACAAAACATTTAAGTTAGGGGCTTCATAACTACAAAATAAAGCAAATTCCCTGGAGAGAAGCCATCCTGTTTTGGAGTTTGCCACTCCATAGGAGAAGCTCTGGAGATAACTGCACCTGAAGAGATGAAAGGGAGCTATTGTCCTCTGGGTTAGTCTCTGGCTCGCAGTACCCCGTCCCTGATGGCTCAGAATGCTCTATTTTTGAGTGCACTACACAAAACCAGACAAATCGTTCCTGAACTCCTGTCCCATTGTATATAGTATATAAATATGGCCACCCTGCTCTGAATTTCCCAGGGTGCTAGGAGTGAAATGCTACTCATTTATACCTTTGACCTTAGTTTTATCAAATTTTAAAATTGAAATGCTATAAACGTAAATGTAAAACAGCTGAGTAAAGCAGTGGTAAAAGATACACAGCAAAAAAGAGAATAGGCCAGGCACGGTGCTGATGCCTGTAATCCCTGCACTTTGGGAGGCTGAGGTGAGTGGATCACTTGAGGTTACGAGTTCAAGACCAGCCTGACCAACATGGTGAAACCTCATCTCTACTAAAAATACAAAAAATTAGCCAGGCGTGGTGGCACACACCTGTAATCCTAGCTACTTGGGAGGCTGAGGCAGGTGAATCGCTTGAACCCAGGAGGTAGATGTTGCAGCAAACCGAGATCATGCCACTGCACTCCAGCCTGGGTAACAGTGAAACCCTGTCTCAAAAAAATAAAAAAATATATACTTGAAATATTTCAACAAAGTAGTTTCCTCTTGAGGGGAGAAGCTAGTAGGTAAGATTCAGAAGGAATAATCAAGTGGCTTCAACAGTACTGATGATGTTCTAACTCTAAAATTAGCTAACAAAATTCATGGGTATTTATTATACTTAGAATCTACATGATTAATATTCTTTTTATGTATCAAATATTAGATACAAATATATATTTCTTTGAGACAAGGTCTCGCTCTGTCACCCAGACTGGAGTGCAATGGCATGATCTTGGTTTGTTGCAACCTCCACCTCCTGGGTTCAAGCGATTCTCGTGCCTCAGCCTCCCGAGTAGCTGGGACTACAGACACGCGTCTCCGCACCTGGGTCATTTTGTATTTTAGTAGAGATGGGTTTTGCTATGTTGACCAGGCTGGTCTCGAACTCCTGGCCTCAAGTGATTTGCCTGCCTTGGCCTCCCAAAGTGCTGGGATTAGAGACGTAGGCAACTACACCTGGCCTACATACAAATATTTTAATTCAGTAATATTAGAGAAACCCATGTAAGAGAAAAGAGAAACAGGAGTCATCCTTTAAAAGGTCTTCTTAATAATTTGGCTAATCAAACTAATAGACCTGTTTTGATTTGTAAATCCAAAATATCTAGAAGGCTTCATAAAAGCCAGTCATTCTTGCTGGGCGCGGTGGCTCACACCTGCAATGCCAGCACTTGTTGCAACCTCCACCTCCTGGGTTCAAGCGATTCTCGTGCCTCAGCCTCCCGAGTAGCTGGGACTACAGACACGCGTCTCCGCACCTGGGTCATTTTTGTATTTTTAGTAGAGATGGGTTTTTGCTATGTTGACCAGGCTGGTCTCGAACTCCTGGCCTCAAGTGATTTGCCTGCCTTGGCCTCCCAAAGTGCTGGGATTAGAGACGTAGGCAACTACACCTGGCCTACATACAAATATTTTAATTCAGTAATATTAGAGAAACCCATGTAAGAGAAAAGAGAAACAGGAGTCATCCTTTAAAAGGTCTTCTTAATAATTTGGCTAATCAAACTAATAGACCTGTTTTGATTTGTAAATCCAAAATATCTAGAAAGGCTTCATAAAAGCCAGTCATTCTTGCTGGGCGCGGTGGCTCACACCTGCAATGCCAGCACTTTGGGAGGCTGAGGCGGGTGGATCATGAGGTCAGGAGATCGAGACCGTCCTGGCTAACACGGTGAAACCCCGTCTCTACTGAAAATACAAAAAAAATTAGCCAGGCATGGTGGCGGGCGCCCGTAGTCCCAGCTTCTCAGGAGGCTGAGGCAGGAGAATGGCATGAACCTGGGAGGCGAAGCTTGCAGTGAGCCGAGATCATGCCACTGCACTCCAGCCTGGGTGACAGAGCAAGACTCCATCTAAAAAAAAAAAAAAAAAAAAGCCAGTCATCCTGAAGATCATTTAAACCACAGAGTAACATTTCATGCCCTTCATATTTTGCAATGTTAGAATATCAACATTCTTGCTGAATAGCCATTTAGGCTGAAAAACACAACTACTCAGAGGACATATTTAGATATAAAATTTTCTTACTGTATCCAAGGCAAGTAAGTCATCTTTGCTCCCACCAAATACCATTATTTCATTTTCTTTTCCCAAACAGGCTGTGTGCCATAACCTGTGATTGAAAATTATAAACAGAGTGAAACACTGTCATGGAAGAAACTGTATATTATACATAAATCAATTCTAAATTTCATACTCTAAAATGTAATTTATTTAAAAGAGACATGATTGAACTTGAACCTTTGGAATATCCTAAAAGGGGTTATAAAGATTCCTCTAGAGTACATTAAATCACACCATTAAGGAGATGACGCTCTCTGTTTTTTGTTTTTGTTTTTTAAAGAGATGAGGCTAGTTTTGAACTCCTGGGATCAGGTAATCCTCCTGCCTCGGTCTCCCGAAGTGCTGGGATTATACGCATGAGCCACCACATGCAGCCAGAGATGACTTAATAACTCTATTATATCCTTCAATATTTTATAATCTTTTCTCTCATACATATTATTCCTACAGTGAAATAAATTAAAAAGGAACTGATCACCTTATTGCTGAAACAGGCACTTTCCCAGTTTTCTTATTACTATCTGCCATGTTACTGTTCTTATAATTTTTGCCTCTTTTTTTACTACTCTATGCTCCCCATCACCCAACAAATCCAGTTTGGCACTCCTTCACATTTCCATTGTTACACTACTCTTCACTCTGAGTACAGAACAGCATAATACGTTCCGTTCCTAGTTTTTCAGTCTCTCATCTCCCCCAGCTACACATGGCTAATAACAAATATTTTGAAATATTGTTTCTAACCATGGAAATTTCCTGATGAGGAAGTATCTGTGCTACCAATGGCTGTTTTCCTAGCCTAATATTTGTGATCAACCACTGTTTCTTTTCCCACAAATCTAAATTCTTGGCTTCTTCCTAAATGAGCCCTCTACTTAGCTAAATTCATTTCCTTGCTTCCCCTATGAGAAAAGCTTATTATCTATCTCTAGACTTTTGTTCACTCTGTTTCTTATGCTTAGAATAATAAGCCATTCTTACTGGGCCTTAAAAACAGGCTCCAAATACCCAGGAAGTATTCCAAATACCTACCCCAAACTGGTTCTGTTACCATCTCTATTCAGCACCCTTTAATGTTTATGTGCTCATTTTATACTCGCCTCACTTATATTTGAAGATGAACTGCTCTGTATGCTACTTTAGCTGTTTGACTAGCTACCTAAGGTTAAGAGGTCCTTGAGGTAAGAAATTGTCACAGTGGTGTGCTGGAATCGGCTTACTGGCTAGCAGAAGCTGATTGTGCGTATCTGCATCCAACTCCACGTGCAGTGACATCATGTTGGAAGCTTGAAAGTGGCCAGGGTAGGAGTATTTACACCTTGGAAATCAGGAAATGCTACAAATTAGGGCATCCTCACACTCTGGAGAGTGGTTGTTGGCCATTACCAGCACACCATGGGAACCTGGGGAATCTAATTTTATGGTTTCTTAAAAATGCCTCATGTGGTGTTCTGTACCCAGTTTTCTGCTCAAAAACTTGTGAATAACAAAAGCAAACATGAGGCTGGGCGCGGTGGCTCAAGCCTGTAATCCCAGCACTTTGGGAGGCTGAAGTAGGCAGATCACAAGGACAGGAGTTCAAGACCAGCCTGACCAACATGGTGAAACCCCATCTCTACTAAAAGTAAAAAAAAAATTAGCTGAGCGTATTGGCACGTGCCTGTAATCCCAGCTACTTAGAAGGCTGAGGCAGGAGAACCGCTTGAACCCAGGAGGTGGAGGTTGTAGTGAGCCAAGATCACACCACTGCATCCCAGCCTGGGCGACAGAGCGAGACTCCAACTCAAAAAAAACAAATGAAC
Organism: Rhinopithecus bieti; assembly: GCF_001698545.2. Taxonomy (NCBI): domain Eukaryota; kingdom Metazoa; phylum Chordata; class Mammalia; order Primates; family Cercopithecidae; genus Rhinopithecus; species Rhinopithecus bieti. Next base: position 1,349,039 of record NW_016814053.1, on the reverse strand, counting down.
AAACAAAAAAACAACCAAACAAAAGCAAACAAGAAAAAAAAAAACATAATATATTCAGTGATTAGATACACAAATTATTTCTCCATGCACTCCAGCCTGGGTGATAGAGTGAGCCTCCGATTCAAAAAACAAAACAAAACAAAACAAAAAAACCAACCAACCTAACAAAAATAAACATCAAGAAACAACATAATATATTCAGTCATCATATATACAAATTATTTCACAAAGGAGTAGAGCATCTAATGTTCTTTTGGAAGTGGTCTGATAGCTCACGTCTATTTCCAATATCACATTATTAACAAACAGTAATTTTCTCCTGTAGTCCCAGCTACTTAGGAGGCTGAGACAGGAGAATCGCTTGAACCCAGGAGGCAGAGGTTGCAGTGAGCCAAGATCACGCCACTGCACTCCAGTCTGATGACAGACTGAGACTCCATCTCAAAAAACAAAAAAACAAAACAAATACTAATTTTATAGTTTTACAAAGTTGAATATTTCCAGAGTATGAGAACTCTCAAAAAACTTTCCCAATTTTAGAGGGTAAATTAGGGATTTTTACATAGTCATTGCTTTGACTTTTAGAGTACTTTGATTCCTTTTCTTTTCTTTTTTTTTTTTTGAAACAGGATCTGGCTCTGTCACCCAGGCTGGAGTGCAGTGGCACAATCTCCACTTCCTCCATCCTCTGTCTCCCCGGCTCAAGCAATCCTTCCACCTCACCTCCTGAGTAGCTGGGACTACAGGCACACGCCACCACACCTAGCTAATTTGTTTTTTGTTTTTTTTTCTTCAGAGATGGGGTTTCACTGTGTTATCCAGGCTGGTCTTGAACTCCTGGGCTCAAGCAATCCTCTCATCTTGGCCTCCCGAAGTGCTGGGATTACAGGCGTGAGCCACCACACCTGGCCTTGATTACTTTTCTTAATATACCAACTGTTGAAGCAACAGATACCTAAAACAATTATAAATCATAACTTACTTTATTACCACACAACTTATTTTATTTTTTCTACTTCCCAGGAACTGGGACACATAACTAATTTTTAGTATGTGAATCCCTTTTACTTAAATTTCACAAGTGCAAACAGTGGAATTATGCACAATTCATTAAACCAAATACTTTCCTCAGACAACCATGTACACATTTAATGACAAATGCACTTGTGGCCCAAAATGGAACCAAGTCATTAGGAGATGTTGTTTGGGAAATACTCTGCCCAATTCTCCAACTTTTATCTTAGATGATACATTGATATAAATCTTCAACAAGAACCCAGACTATGTGGTGGGGTTGAGGATGGAGACTGGAAGAGGGTTAGGTAAAGGAGAGAGAATACAAAAAATGCCCTCATACATGGGAAGGAACAGAATAATTTCCTGGAGAGAAGGCTATGTGTAACCTTGGCAACACTCACCAGATCCAACAGTACTTGGGGCTCTATACACTAACATTTTCTCCAACATCTTTTTCAGACACATAAAACAGGGTCCTTGCTGACAGCCAACTCTACAAGCTATCAGGTCTGGCTACATATATGGCTTTTCAGCCATAGGTTTATTGAAGGTGAGACCCAGAGAATAGGAGTGCTACACTGTAGAACAGTTGTTCTCAACCTGGGGCAATTTGTCCCCTAAAGAGGCATTTCACAGTATATGGAGATATTTTTAGTTGTCACAACTTGGGAGAGAAAAGGTAGTACAACTGGCATCTACTGGGTAAAGGACAGGGATACTGCTAAACATACTACAATGCACAGGACACTCTCATGACAAAGAATTATGTGGTCTAAAATGTCAGCAATGCCAAGGTTGAGAAACCTTGCTATAGAGTTCTAAGAGGAGAATTGGGCAGCTTACATTTCAAATTACAACTTGAAAAGTTTGCACAAAATGCTTAAAGATCTTAGCTAAATTGTCACTTTTATAAAAATTAGTATATATATATATACACACATATATATGTTCTCCTTACACTCAACTGTATCCCACCTGTTCTCCTCCTCACCTCATACCTGTAGATCTGCCTCTGTCTTATCTGCCTTAGGGAAACTCTGGCCTGGATTTCATCATCGAAGAACACTGGAAAGCCTTTCCTGCCTTGATTTTGGTGACATCTAGCTTGCAACCTGATGTTTTTTCTACAGACTGATAGTTTATGTCCTTTCACAGCTGCTCTAAACTTATCACCTAAACATTCTAATAAAGCATATTATTTACATGACACATCAGCTGAATTAAAAGAAATCTCTTTACATAGCTCTAGTTCTAACTAATAGTATATTATAGATAATAGTTGTGTTGCTCTAATTACTCATTAAGGGTTGAAATATAAAATAGGAGCAACTTTAAAATTAAACATTTTTACTAATACTTTGGTCTATAATTAATGCATTCATACAATCAAATAACTGGAATAAACTAAGAGATTATCTAGTCCAACTCTCTTATTTCAGAGATGAAGAAATCGATGCTCAGTTTCTTTTTCTTTCTTTCTTTTTTTGAGACAGGGTCTGTGTTACCCAGGCTCGAGTGCAGTGGCGCATCTCAGCTCACTACAACCTCAACCTCCTGGGATCAAGTGATCCTCCCACATCAGCCTCCCGAGTAGCTGGGACTACAGGTGTGCACCACCACACCCGGCCATTAAAAAAAACAAAACTGTAGAGATGGGGTCTCACTATGTTGCCCAGGCTGGTCTCAAACTCCTGGACTCAAGTGATCCTCCTGCCTCGGCCTCCCAAAGTGCTGGGATTAATAGGCATGAGCCACCACACCTGGCCAATGCTCAGTTTCTTTAAGTGACTTTTCAAAGCCAAAAATGTAGGTAGTAGCTGAGCAAGGACTGGAACTCTGGGCTCCCATGTCTTAGTACAAAACTCTTTACATCAAAAAAAAAAATTTCAAAAAAGCCAGAATTGTTAAAGTAATACATTCCAATGAATGTTTTTACATGAAAACATAAGAATCACAAATGCAATTATGAATTCTAAATATATTGTGAATATTAATATAGACACATATAAATATTTTCAGGTCTTTTCTCAAGTAAGCTGTCATTTATTAAATAACAAAATACATATCATTAAATTGATTTCACACTAGCATAATCTGTATTTTAAAATTCTAAAATACATA
>NW_016814053.1:1336314-1344324 GCF_001698545.2 Rhinopithecus bieti | reverse complement strand
AAAAAAAAAAAAAAAAAATAATAATAATAATAATAATAATATGCAAGAATAACTAACATCTCCTACTAGGAACTGTTGTTTCTCCAACTAACCTCTGGAATTTGTTTGGTGGCCAGCTGACTGCCAGACACACAGCTGATGCTCAATAAACTTTTGTTGAAAAATAGTTGTTTCCAGACCCTAATATATAATTATATAAATGTTTTAATAGTATATAATGTTTCTTAATGAAAACATCTCTAGCCATAGAAAACTTCTGGGTTAAGAAAACAGAAAACGGCCGGGTTTGGTGGCTGACACCTGTAGTCCCAACACTTTGGGAGGCTGAGGTGGGTGGATCACGAGGTCAGGAATTCGAGACCAGCCTGGCCAACATGGCGAAACCCCACCTCTACTAAAAATACAAAAATTAGCTGGGCATGGTGGTGGGCACCTGTAATCCCAGCTCGTTCCTCAGGAGCCTGAGGAATGAGAATTGCTTGAACCTGGGAGGTGGAGGTTGCAGTGAGCCGAGATTGCGCCATTGCACTCTAGCCTGGGCCACAGAGCAAGACTCCATCTCAAAAAAAAAAGAGGAAAAAAAAAGAAAAGAAAATAGAAAACACAAAACATCTAACATGCCAAATTAAGAAGTCGATATTCTTGGTCATCTGTCTATCCTGATGCCACTATTTTACTGCTGAAAGAAAACCTGCATTCCAAAACCCATAGCCACTGGGACCAGCAATGTTAGGAGTTTAAAAAACCTAGCTAAACACTTTCCTCTACAGCTCTGGAACAAAAAGAGAAGCAACTGGGCTTCCCACTTTGTCTTTCCAGGGCCTTCTAAGAAAACCCCCTAGCCTGGAGTATAGCACAAGCGAACACAGTGCAAGCATCCTACCCTACAGTACAAGCATCTGGATCAAAAATCAGTGGACAGAGAATCACAGAATATAGTAGTAGAAAGGGGCTTTATTTAATCTAGCTTCAATCACCCTTCCTCTTCTCTTTCCCTAGAAAACAGGTGAATGTGGAGAGCCAAGGGTACAAAACCAAAGAGGTCACAATTCATGCAAGAAAACAGTTGAAGATAAAGGCAAACCAGAAAAACAGGAAAAAAGAAAGATTTACTTCACTGTAAGTATGAAATACAATTAAGAAAAAAGAATGAGATAATAATTATAGGCAAAACTTCAATCAACTTACTTAATGGGATATTATCTGCACTTAGTCCACCACATAGGAAAAGTTTATCATCAGCTATAGGTGTTAAAGTATGCCATGACCGATGTTTTGGGCTTTCTCCATTAATAGTAATCCTGTGGCAAGGGGGAAAAAAGTCTAGGTACTATGTTAATCAAAAGAAAAGATTTTTAATCATCTTAGATCCTGAAAAAAAATCTGCCTTCACTGTTCCAAAATACTTTTACTAGTCCCACCTACATGAATATTTGAAAAACATTATTAAATTCTTAGATGAATTTTAAAAATCTTTCCATTTAATGACCATTCCACTTCGCTACAGAGTGAAAATAAAAGTCAATTCTCAGCCCAACATGGTGGCTCATGCCTGTAATCCCAACACTTTGGGAGGCCGAGGCGGGTGGATTGCCTGAGCTCAGGAGTTCGAGACCAGACTGGGAGCACGGTGAAACCCCGTCTCTACTAAAATACAAAAAATTAGCCAGGCATGGCAGCATGCGCCTGTAGTCCCAGCTACTCGGGAGGCTGAGGCAGGAGAACTGCTTGAACCCGGGAGGTGGAGGTTGCAGTGAGCCAAGTTTGTGCCACTACACTCCAGCCTGGGTGACAGAGCGAGACTGCTTCTCCAAGAAAAAAAAACAAAAAAAACCATCAATTCTCCGTTAATTCACAATGCATACTCAGCATCATTCTTATTGGCTAATCAGCTGCTCCCTCGGTTTTTCAACACAATTTTTTTTTCATGTCTGTAACTTTTTACTGTTGTTTCATGGTTAATTTTGTGTTTTAGCTGATTTCCCCAAGGATATTATGGGTTTTATAGTGTTGTTTTACTTCGATCTACTTCTAGAATTTCCCAAAACATTATCCTCCTCTGAAAAATGCTAGCTATTCTAACTTCAAAGTAAAAGCATGAAAGTCATTCCAGATCCAGGGTAAACCTCTAAGGATTTCTAAAAAAAATAAAATAAAACAAGGCCAGGCACAGTGGCTCACTTCTGTAATCCCAGCACTTTGGGAAGCCAAGGCAGGAGGATTGCTCGAGTCCAGGAGCTGGACGGACCATCCTGAGCAAAATAGAGACATTATCTTTTAAAACAAAAGAAAACAGGACAACAAGAATAATCATAGTAATAAGAGGGACATTTAAAAGAAATGGGGCATGAAAAATAAAAACATAAGCATAAGTGATAGCTGGGCCTAGTGGCATGCGCCTGTAATCCCAGCTACTCAGGAGGCTGAGGCGGGAGAATCCCTTGAACCTGGGAGGTGGAGGTTGCAGTGAGCCGAGGTCGCGCCATTGCATTCCAGCCGGGGCAACAAGAGCGAAACTCCGTCTCCAAAAATAATAATAATAATAAAATAAAATTAAAAAGTGTAAGTTAGAAGCAAAATAATTTAATTTAGGAGGTGAGAAGATACCATTCTTCCACATTCTGGAATGTTCCAGAATAACACAGGCCATTTTTGGAAGATATAATTTGTTTTTTACAAAATGGAAATATTTTTACTGTTTGTGTTGATTATAAGAAACTTTTTTTTTTGAGGCAGAGTTTCACTTTTGTTTCCCAGGCTGGAGTGCAATAGCGTGATCTCAGCTCACAGCAATCTCCGCCTCCCAGGTACAAGCAATTCTCCTGTCTCAGCCTCCCAAGTAGCTCAGTTTACAAGCATGTGCCAATACAACTGGCTAATTGTTTTGTATTTAGTAGAGACCGGGTTTCACCATGTTAGTCAGGCTAGTCAAGAACTCCTGACTTCAGGTGATCCAACTGTCTCGGCCTCCCAAAGTACTGGGATTACAGGTGTGCACCACTGCGCCCGCCACATTTTATTTTTATTATTATTATTATTTTTTGAGACAGAGTCTCACTCTTACTGGCCAGGCTGGAGTGCAGTGGCATGATCTTGGCTCACTGCAACCTCCACCTCCTGGGTTCAAGTGATTCTCCTGCCTCAGCCTCCTGAGTGGCTGGGATTACAGGCATCTGCCACCATACCTTACTTTTCTTGTATTTTTAGTAGAGCCCGGGTTTCACCATGTTGGCCAGGCTGTTCTCAAACTCCTGACCTCTGGTGATCCATCGGCCTCGGCCTCCCAACGTGCTAGGATTACACGTGTGAGCCACCACACCCGGCCTAGGTTGAACACCTTTTAAAAATAATTTTTACCTATTATTATTTCTTCTGTGAGTTGTTCATGCATGTTCTTTGTCCATTTTTCTGTTAGATTATTTGTCTTTTTTTAAATTGATTTACTGAGTTCTTGTGGATCTTTGCCCTGACATCTCTCTGTTAAAAATACTGCAGATATCAGCCAGGTGCAGTGGCTCATGCCTGTAATCCCAGCAGTTTGGGAGGCTGAGGTGGGCAGATCACAAGGTCAAGAGATCGAGACCATTCTGGCCAACATGGTGAAACCCTGTCTCTACTAAAAATACAAAAAGTAGCTGGGCGTAGTAGTGCATGCCTGTAGACCCAGCTACTCGGGAGGCTGAGGCAGGAGAATAGCTTGAACCAGGGAGTCGGAGGTTGTAGTGAGCCGAGATCGCGCTACTACACTCCAGTCTGGTGACAGAGCGAGACTCCATCTCAAAAAAAAAAAAAAAAAAATTCCAAATATTGCTTCCAGTTTTTTTGTTTGTATTTTACAATTTGCCATTTAATTTTTTGTGGCACATTTTCTATAGAGAAATATTTAATTTTAAGTGGTCTTATCGATCAGTCTTTTCATTTATGAATTTTGAGTTCATAAATGAAACGATATGTCTTTACAAAGCTTTCTCCATGACAATATTTTTTTTTTAGGATTTTTTTTCTTTTTATTTATTTTTTATTATTATACTTTAAGTTCTAGGGTACATGCGCACAACGTGCAGGTTTGTTACATATGTATACTTGTGCCATGTTGGTGTGCATCCATGTCAAGATTTTAAAGATAATATGCTATATTTTCTTCTGAAATTTTCATGGTTTTATGGTATTTAATGGTATTTATACTTTGGAATAATATATAGCTCTGATTCCATCTCATTATATAAATTGCTAAGTTGATAGCTAAATATATTTGTTCTATTATTAAATACATATTATGAGCTACAAATAAAATCTGACTTTACTCCATTACTTGTTTACCTGAGATGACCCCATTCAACCACTTCTTCATTTCTTCTACTGATCAATCCTCAAAAAATACTTAGTATAAAACCAGTACTTTTATATAATCTAATTTCAACTGTTAGTATTTTCATGTTTAATCTTGTTTGGTTAAGGAACAAACTCTATTTAAATCTATATAGTCCTTGCTTAAACATACAATCTGAAGGAAAAAAATGCCAGTTCAGTTTTAAAGACCCACATTTGGATTATGGACACATACAGACACACACACATGCCTATAGATTAAAATGTACTTAGACTTCAAACTTACCTTCCAGACCAAGTCCAGTTGTCTAGGTTTAGATAGTGCAAATCATTCATCCTAGTTTGCTAAAAGAAAAGTGTGTTACATTGGTCAGTATTTCACATCTTTTATCAGCTAAAATTTTCTTTTAAAGTAAGTTCAGATTAAAATAGACTATCTCTATTTTACTTCACATGAGAAGTTTAAATATTGGAAAACAATAATAATTAAGACTGACACAGAGCTCCCAAATCAAGGTGTCAAAGGGGAAAGGAAGAAATAGGTTTAAATTCACAGGCTTTAGATGACAAGAAACTAATTTTTTCTGATACTGCACTGAAAGATTCTCATTAAAATATGATTTATAATCATCTATGATTGTTCATGTATTGTCTGTTTACGAATTAGAAGATAAATAAAAGTACTGAATGCCATTTTAATCTCTAGATTACATGAATGTTCAATTATTCCACGAAATCAGAGGATAAATTTTTATAAGGAGCATTGCACATTTCCATTAAAAACACTCACCAAAACACGTCCGCCAAAGATATAACCCTTATTTCCAAGAACTGCACACGTATGCGCGGCTCGTGGCTGTGGTGGAACTCCACCCTGCAAGTAGAAATCAGAACAGATTGCAAAGACTTGAAATATCTGTAATAAAGTTACATTCCTATGCTCAGTATGAGAAAGTCTTAATCACTAAGTTATCATTACCTATGTAATTCAATTAAAAATGCTAATGCAAAAGTTTATTCTAAATAGTACTAATTGCAGACAAATACTGTTTGTCAGAATAAATTTTATTCTCCCTGATCTTTACTTTTGCAAATATTTTTCTTGTATGTCTGACACTATTTAGCAAAATAAGGTTTCATGTAAATTTTTGTTTGAAATACTGTATAAAGATTTTAAATCAAATTTTACAATTTTCGCTCTCTCCCTCTCTCCTCTGTCTCCCTCTCTCACACAGAGTTCCTATTAGAAGTGAGCGGCGCATATTGCGATTATCTCAGAAACTCTGTAAAATTAAAAATGGCTCCAAAACTCTTGATGCCTCAAATTTACAATAAGAAGTTCACTCTTGGCTTAAGTCAGACAGTGCTCTCTCTTACTAAAACTCTTAACATTGGTAATACTTCTCTACACTTTATTTTGAGTAAATACAGCAGATCTTTTCTTTAGAGAAGTTTTGTTTTTTGTTTTGAGGCAGTCTTGCTCTGTCACCAAGGCTTGAGTGCAACAGTGCGATCTTGGCTCGCTGCCACCTCCACCTCCCAGGTTTATGCAATTCTCCTGCCTCAGCCTCCCGAGTAGCTGGGATTACAGGCGCGTAACACCAGTCCCGGCTAATTTTTGTATTTTTAGTAGAGATGGGGTTTTGCTTTGTTGTCCAGGCTGGTCTCAAACTCCTGGCCTCAAGTAATCTGCCTGCCTCGACCTCCCAAAGTGCTGGGATTACAGGTGTGAGCCACCATGCCACCCTAGAGAGGTTTTTAATTGGTGGCAAAAGCAAGTATCATGGGTAGATGAATGAATAAGATTTAAGGGAAGAATCTTCTGCATAATTTCCATGTTTTCATGGTGAGTGCCTTTATGTATGCATTTTTTTTTTTTTTTCTTCGAGACGGAGTCTTGCTCTGTCGCCCAGGCTGGAGTGCAGTGGCCGGATCTCAGCTCACTGCAAGCTCCGCCTCCCGGCTTTACGCCATTCTCCTGCCTCAGCCTCCCGAGTAGTCAAGTCCTGAAAGAACCTGACATTCTCAGCTCACTGGCTACTCAAACTGGGTATAGGAAATTAAAGCCCTGCATCCAATATCAAAACTTCCTAAACTTTTCAGGCTTATTTGAATAACTGTGCTGAGGTCAACTTGGTAAGACATAATTCAGATATTACCTATATAACACTTAAATGAGAACCATTTAAGAATGTTGGTTCCCAGCCCTTCCAGCAGAACAAAATTTTTATTATTACCCCAGGCTTGATCTGAAATTTTGGAAGAATTCTTCTACTATATAGAAGAGAACAGAGAAGCACTGGAAATCTGAAATTTACTGCCTGGAAAAGAGGATCCAGAGAATGGCCAAACTCTAACACTTACTATTTTGCATAGACCTTCCCATCATTTCCATGAACAGAAGCTGGACTGTAAGGAATTCTAGTCATATATGTGTATTAGTAGACACATATGTAACTGCGCATATACGACCTGCTTAGCATTCCACACTGTTCAATTCTGGTAAGCTTATCAGTCACAATACCCTGCTGTCCCTAGCAATGAACATGTGACTCAAGACCGGCCAATCATCCCTTTGGCATCAGGAATTGCTGTAAAGCGTAGGAACACGCCCAAGTAGAGGCCGAGTCCTTTTCTTGTCCTTTTCTTTCTTTCTTTTTTTTTTTTTTTTTGTAGAGATGGAGTCTCATTCTGTTGCCCAGGCTGGAGCGCGGTGGTGCAATCTCGTCTCACTGCAACCTCGGCCACCAGGTTCAAGTAATTCTCCTGCCACAGCCTCCTGAGTAGCTGGGACTACAGGCGCATGCCGCCACACCTGGCTAATTTCTTTTGTATTTTTAGTAGAGACGGGGTTTCAAGGTGTTGCCAGGATGGTCTCAAACTTCTTAGCTCAGGCAATCCGCCTGCCTCTGCCTCCCAAAGTGCTAGGATTACAGGCATGAGCCACCAAGCCCGGCCCTTTTCTAAGACTAGTAATATAGACGTTGAGAGAGTACAATACAAACAACTGTGTGTGTAACCAGGACCATATTCCCTTCTAAATGAGCCAATGTGTCTGCCATAGACGGAATGAAACAAGCACACAAAGAGAAGCAGAGAAAAGCAGACAGAAAGACAGAATGTATTGTGAGGATGCTGAGTAACCTGCTCCAGTTCCTGAGGCCGTGGTCCCTGCGGCTCTTCCTTCTACTTTGTGAGCCATTCCAATATGCTTTCCAGCTATGTGAGAATTCATTATTGCTTAATCTAATTTGAATTTGTTTTTGGTCACTAACAAATGAAAGAATACTGATAATGTTACTTTTTGTCATGCCATAATTGCATCTACCTCTGAATTCAAGGGTATATAAAACATGGGCTTTGTTATAAAAGGATTTTAAAAAATAGGCCTTTATTAAATCAGGGCATGACACCTGTGGAAAAGAATGATGATGGCAGGCCGGGCGTGGTAGCTCAAGCCTGTAATCCCAGCACTTTGGGAGGCCGAGACGGGTACGAGGTCAGGAGATGGAGACCATCCTGGCTAACACGGTGAAACCCCGTCTCTACTAAAAAATACAAAAAACTAGCTGAGCGAGGTGGCAGGTGCCTGTAGTCCCAGCTACTCGGGAGGCTGAGGCAGGAGAATGGCGTAAACCCGGGAGGCGGAGCTTGCAGTGAGCTGAGATCCGGCCACTGCAC
>NW_016814053.1:1325773-1336151 GCF_001698545.2 Rhinopithecus bieti | reverse complement strand
AAAAAAAAAAAAAAAAAAAAAAAAAAAAAAAAAGATGACGGCACCTCATTAAAAGATTTTTTTCTAGAAAACCTTAGCTGACATGGAGAAGAATATGCATTTTTTTTGTTTTATTTATTTATTTTCAGAGATGGGGCTTCGCTATGTTGCCCAGGCTAGAATGCAGTGGAGTGCAGTAGCTATTCACAGGTGTGATTGTAGCACACTACAGCCTCAAACTCCTGGACTAAAGTGATCCTCCTGCCTCAGCCTCCTGAGTAGTTGGGACTACAGGTGCCATCTATAGCTCTGATATTTTTCTTAATGCTATTAATGAAAGTACTCTAGAGAACTACTTGGTATGTGATTACAAACCAAATTACAAAAATTCAAATAACAGGTTGGGTGTGGTGACCTATAATGCCTGTAATCTGAGCACTTTGCAAGGCGGAGGTGGGCAGATCGCTTGAGGTTAGGAGTTCGAGACCACTGTGGCCAACAAGGCGAAACTCCATGTTTACTAAAAATACAAAAATTAGCCAGGCATGGTGGCCCATGCCTGTAGTCCCAGCTACTCGGGAGGCTGAGGCAGGAGAACCACTTGAACCCGGGAGGCGGAGGTTGCAGTGAGCTGAGATTGTGCCACTGCACTCCAGGCTGGGCGACAAAGCAAGACTCTGTCTCAAAAACACAAAACAAACAAACAAAAAAAAACCCAAAATCCACAGTAAAAAATTGATTTTTAAATACAAATATATAAAGATGACTTTTTACAACACTTACTTTAATTTCTGGTTGAAACCAAGTCTGTGTCTTTGTGTCAAATATATGGACATCATTATGCCATCCCCAGAATATCTGCTCTTCCTAAAAGAGAAATTTTTTAAATATCTAAAAGCTTTAATAATTTTTACATTATTATTACAGTTTTATCACATATTTACTGGTAAAATAATAGACACCTTACAAAAATAGAGTTAAGTGTTACCACAGTCACAAAGCCAATGGATACATGGGTTCCTCCCAAAGCATGGTCCCCAGACCAGCAGCAGCACCACCTGGCAACTTTTCTTCTCATAGTAATGTTTGCAGTGAATCATAATTTTACTTGTTGACAATCTTTCAATTTTCTCAAAGGATGATCATTTTTAAAATTGCAGAGGGTGGAATAATGTTTACATTTTTAAATCTGTTTTCCTAAAGTACATGCTCAGAACTCATTTTTGCCATAATAAACTTTAGAGGGTGGGCATGGTTCCTGTTTCCAAAAACTTCTAATCACTTCTACTTCACCAAGCAACTGGTTCTTATAGATTAAACTTATGACCACTCTCTTCTTTTTTTTTTAAGATTTCTTTCTTTCTTTCTTTCTTTCTCTCTCTCTTTTTTTTTTTTTTTTTTTTTTTTTTTTTTTTTTGACAGAGTCTCTCTCTGTTGCCCAGGCTGAAGTGCAGTGGCGTGATCTTGGCTCACTGCAACCTCCATCTCCTGGTTCAAGCGATTCTCCTGCCTCAGCTTCCCAAGTAGCTGAGATTACAGGTGCCTGCCACCACACACGGCTAATTTTTTTTTGTATTTTTAGTAGAGACCAGGTTTCACTGTGTTAGTCAGGATGGTCTTGATCTCATGACCTCGTAATGTGCCCACCTCCGCCTCCCAAAGTGCTGGGATTACAGGCGTGAGCCACCACGCCTAGCCAACCACTCTCTTCTTTATATCCTAAGATATAAAATTCTTTGTCAGCAAGGTAAAGACTTAGCAGCTATACTGTATTTAGCATCTCCCAGGGTGCTGAAATCCTCTATCACTACTCTAGATGATGTCTGTGCCAGTTTTATATTGTGTGTCAGAAATACATCATTTATTTTTGTCAGGCTTTGTCAAGCAAGACAAATAAGCTAAACAATTTACTTAGTTTAGAATCTATTTTTTAATTTTATTTAAATTGAAATGGTCTCACCATGTTACCCAGGCTGGTCTCAAACTCCTTGGTACAAGTGATCCTTCTGCCTCAGCCTACCTAGTAGGTGGGATTATAGAAATGTGCCACCACACCCAGCTCATTTAGAGTCTAAATGAAAAAAACCCATTTCTGTTCCAGAAACTTCAGGACATGATATTTAGCTTAGTAACTGTATTGTAGGAGAAAAAAATTGAGTTATTTCACTGATGAATAAAAATAACTAGATATAAATAGAAGTTATATTCCCGAAAATTCTCAGCAATACTCTAAGTAGCAAAGCTTTAATGATATATCATTTTAAAACTCAAAACGACATAGAAACATGGGGAATTTTCAAAAATACCCATATACAAAGCAATATACATGAAATATGTGTGTGTGTGTGTATATATATACACACACATATATACATGTATATATTTATTTACATTAATAATATAGAATAATACACACTAGTAGAAGGTAAAACTAATAAGACTGCATCTTGGTGAGAGGATCAGTGGTTTTTTAAATCATCTGTTTAAAAATTTCATTTTTGTAATTCATGACTTATTTCATTAATAATGATTACTGTCTAATCAGTAAGAATAAGTAGAAAAATTAATATCACTACCCATGGACTCTTACCTAGAGGCCAGTCTGACCTATGAATAATTCTAGTGGACATATCTAAAAAGAGATGTATGCCAACAAGAGCTATTGTGGTTAAATATGAACATAATTTTTCTAAGTTGCACTAAAGTCACTACCTGTCTAACAGAAGCAGGTATCTGTGATTAATGATATAAGAAAAGAAATTACTCTGCCAATAGCCATGAAGGCTAACACCACTAGATGAGATACCTCTTGCCAAATGGATACAAATGTTAAAGAGAAAAAACACATTTTTTCATAGTGTCTGGTAGTTCCAAAAATGAGAAAGACCAGTCTCATTATTTCTAAGAGGTTGAGGCTATACTGAATTGGAAGGAAATGTAAACAGTGATTACCATCTTACCCAAGATGCATCATGAACATCAAAACAGTCTTGGAGTTCACTGTGTCTCCTACACCCATAACCACCAAAATATATTAGTCTGAAAAACAAACACGAAAGGATACACTTTAGGAATTCTGTTTCCAGTTTGTTCATAGAAAGCTGAAAAAGATCCTCTCACCTTAACAACCCAAACACAAAATCACAGTTTAAAAAGAATAATTTCAGAGCTGAGGGAACAAAGAGACCTAAATAAACCAGTTCCAGAAAGTGATGAGCTCTCAATGGGAAAGAAGAGACCCATAGCTGCTTTCATCCCTTGTGTAACAGCAAGAGGAAGAATCCAGCACACACAGGGTTTGTAAGAAGAAACTACTCAAATTTTTAACAGCTACATTTATATTGGCATGGCAAATTAGATTTATGTATTCATTCTTTTTGAGATATGGTTTCCCTCTGTCACCCAGGCTTGAGTGCAGTACCATGAACATGATCTCGGCTCACTGCAATCTCCACCTCCCGGGTTCAAGCAGTCCTCCTGCCTCAGACCCCTGAGTAGCTGTGACTACACGTGTGTGCCACCATGCCTGGATAATTTTTGTATTTTTGTAGAGATGGGGTTTCACCATATTGCCCAGGCTGGTCTTGAACTCTTGGGGTCAGGTAATCCTCCCACCCTGGCCTCTCAAAGTGCTGGGATTACAGGCCTGATATGATTTGGCTGTGTCCCTACCCAAATTTCATCTTGAATTCCCATGTGCTGTGGGAGGGGGACCCAATAGGAGGCAACTGAATCATGAGGACAGATCTTTCCCAGGCTGTTCTCGTGATAGTGAGTAAGTGTCATGAGATCTGATGGCTTTTTTTGTTTTTTTTTTTTTTGAGACAGAGTCTCACTCTTGTCTCCCAGACTGGAGTGCAGTGGTGTGATCTCTGCTCATGGCAACCTCTGCCTCCTGGAGTGAATCTCCTGCCTCAGCCTCCCGAGTAGCCTGCCACCATGCCTGGCTCATTTTTATATTCTTAGTAGAGACAAGGTTTCAGCATGTTGGCCAGGCTGGTCTCC
This sequence comes from Rhinopithecus bieti, assembly GCF_001698545.2. Classification (NCBI taxonomy): domain Eukaryota; kingdom Metazoa; phylum Chordata; class Mammalia; order Primates; family Cercopithecidae; genus Rhinopithecus; species Rhinopithecus bieti. The sequence continues at coordinate 1,332,167 of NW_016814053.1, read as the reverse complement.
AACTCCTGACCTTAAGTGATCTGCCCACCTCGGCCTCCCAAAGTGCTGGGATTACAGGCATGAGCTACTGCGCCCACTGATCTGATAGTTTTCAAAAGGGGAGTTTCCCTCCACAAGCTCTCTTCTCTTATCTGCCACCATGTGAGACTTGCCTTTCACTCTGAGCCATAATTGTGAGGCCTCCCCAGCCACATGGAACTGTAAGTCCAATAAATCTCTTTCTCTTGTAAATTGCCCAGTCTTGGGTATGTCATTATCAGCAGTGTGAAAAACGCCTAATACAAGGCTTGAGCCATGGCGCCCGGCCCCAAATTAGCATCTGAAGAAACCCAGCCGCTCTCTTCCACAGGAGGCCTACACGCCGCCGCTTGTGCTGCCGCCATGTCTCTAGTGATCCCTGAAAAGTTCCAGCATATTTTGCGAGTACTCAACACCAACATCGATGGGCGGCGGAAAATAGCCTTTGCCATCACTGCCATTAAGGGTGTGGGCCGAAGATATGCTCATGTGGTGTTGAGGAAAGCAGACACTGACCTCACCAAGGGGGCGGGAGAACTCACTGAGGATGAGGTAGAACGTGTGATCACCATTATGCAGAATCCACGCCAGTACAAGATCCCAGACTGGTTCTTGAACAGACAGAAGGATGTCAAGGATGGAAAATATAGCCAGGTCCTAGCCAATGGTCTGGACAACAAGCTCCATGAAGACCTGGAGCGACTGAAGAAGATTTGGGCCCATAGAGGGCTGCGCCACTTCTGGGGCCTTTGTGTCCAAGGCTAGCACACCAAGACCACTGGCCGCCGTGGCCACACCGTGGGTGTGTCCAAGAAGAAATAAGTCTGTAGGCCTTGTCTGTTAATAGTTTATATACCAAAAAAAAAAAAAAAAAAAAAAAAAAAAAAAAAAAAAAAAAAAACCCAGCCATAGAGGGAATTTAACTTACTCCTTAACTCTTTCGCATAATCTTCAGGGAGGGATGGGGGTCAGTCACCAACAGCTGGAGGCAGAGAATTCCTTTAGGCAATCTGAGCTTTGGACTACTAAACTTTGGGATGCAAACAGGAGATCTGAAAGAAACATCTCAGGGGCATGCCAAACATTTACACCCTATAGAGTACCTGCCCTCCAAAGGCCAGGGGAGGAGATGCAAGGCTGAAAGAGGTCTTCCAGGGTGCAGAAAGCATAACGTGGGATTAGAGAGCAAAGAGAACTGCCTCGTGACCCAATGACCTACCAACTGGACTATAAAACATGGAGAGATCTCCCACAGTTCTGAGCGATAGGAATGCAGCTGTGAAGCACAGCAGAAAATCTCAGTGCTCAAATAGGGAGCCCCAGTATAGGAAAGTACTGTTCTAAAACATTTGAAGCCAGAGGTAAAACTCAGTCAAACTAAAGCTACAACAAAGCTCAAATACAAATTACCTATAAGTTAGACTGACTCAGCTCTTACTCTAGCACCTAAAAAAGAAGAAAGGGCATATCCCTTTCTGAAGATAAATATAATTTATTCCAATCTTTACTGTTCTTTCAGACAGAAGATCTGGCATATAATTTAAAAACTACAGGGAGGTTGAGGCAGGCAGATTGCTTGAGGGCAGGAGTTTGAGATCAGCCTGGGCAACATAAGGAGACCTGTCTCCACAAGAAATTAAAAAAAAAAAAAAAAAAAAAGGAAAGAAAGGTGTGGCGGCGCATACCTGTAGTCTCAGCTACCCAGGTGGCTGAGATGGGAAGACTGCTTGAACTCAGAGTTCAAGGTTGTACTGAGTTATGATCACACCACTGCACACCAGCCTGAGTGAGGTGGGACCTTGTCTCAGTTGTACCCAGTTATGATCACATCACTGCACTCCAGCCTGAGTGAGAGTGAGACCTTGTCTCAGTTGTACCGAGTCACCACTGCACTACAGCCTGAGTGAGAGTGAGACCTTGTCTCAAAAAAATAAAAATTACAAAATACACAGAAAGGCACAAAAAAGCGGCCCATGATGAAGAGAGAAAAGACTCAATATAAATAGACTCAGAAAGAGGTGGTCTAGATGATGGAATTATCAGAAAGGGCCTTTAAAAAAACTATGATGAGAATACTAATAGTGGAAAAATGTGAACAACATGCAGGAATAAATGGGTAATTTCATCAAAGAGGTAGAAACATAAAAAAGAACTAAATGGAAATGCTAAAAATAGAAAATAAGATGTCAGAACTAAAGAATTCATTATATATGTTAAACAGCAAACTTTTAAAAAAAATTTCCTTTCTGGAACTTGATAATTAACAAACTTGACACAGCAACGGAAAACATCAGTAAACTTGAAGACAAGTCAATAGATTCATAAAAAATATCCAAGTTAAAACACAAAGAAAAGGAAAGAATGGAGGAAAAGAAACAGGTAGCCAAAGCTTTGTGGAACAGTATCAAAATGGTCTAACATGCATGTAATGGGAGTCCCAGAAGGGGAGACAAAGAAATATGGAAGAGAAATATTTGATAATTTAATTACTAAGAAACTGATGGAAGCTATCAACCTACAAACCCAAGAAGCTCAGCACACTCCAAGTAAGATAAATACAAAGGAACTACACCAAGGCATAATTAATCAAATTATTTAAGGACAAAAACACAGAAGAGATAAAGAAAAAAAAAGACATATACAGAGAAACAAAAACACAAATGAGGGTAAATTTGTCACAAAAAAGATGGAAGCCAGACCCCAGTCTGGGTCTGGGTCACACCTGCAATACCAGCAATGTGGCAGGCTGAGGCAGGAGGACTGCTTGAACCCAGGAGTTTCAGGTCAGCCTGGGCAACATAGTGAGAGCCCCATCTCTACAAAAAATAAAAAAAGGCTGAGTGCTGTGGCTTATGCCTATAATCCCAGCACTTTGGGAGGCCAAGGCAGGCGGATCACCCGAGGTCAGGAGTTTGAGACGAACCTGACCAACATGGAGAAACCCCATCTCTACTAAAAATACAAAATTAGCTGGGTTTGGTGGCGCATGCCTGTAATCCCAGCTACACAGGAGGCTGAGATAGGAGAATTGCTTGAACCCAGGAGGCAGAGGTTGCGGTGAGCCAAGATTACGCCATTGCACTTCAGCCTGGGCAACAACGGCAAAGCTCCGTCTCAAAAAAACAAAAAATAAAAAAAAATCAGCTGAGTGTGGTGGCATGCACTTGTAGTCCTAGCTACTTGAGAGGAGGAAGGAGGAACACTTGAGCCCAGGAGTCTGAGGCTGCAGTGAGCCATGATTACATCACTGCACTTCAGCCTGGGTAAGTGATGGAGTGAGACCATCCCTATAACATAAAAATAATAATAATAAATAATGGAAGGAAATAAAAGTAAGAAAGGAAGGGAGAAAAAAGAGAAAGAAAAATGGAGGCCAAAAAGCAGTGTAATAAAACCTGTAAAGTGCTGAAAGAAAAAAAATCCTGTTAACCCAAATGGTCAAAGAAGAAATCATAAGGGAAATTAGAAATTATCTTGAGATAAATGAAAACAAAAACAACAAAACTTATGAGATGCAGCGAAGGCAGGGCTCAGAGGGAAATTTATCACTATAAATGCCTACATTAAAAATAAAATCTCAAATCCATAACATAACTGTACAAGTTAAGGAAGTAGACAAGAACAAACTAAACTTACAGAGAGCAGAAGGGAGAAAATGATAAAGGTTGGAGGCGAGATAAAATAGTGAATAGAAAAACAATCAAGAAAAACAACAGACCAGACAGGGTGGCTTCTGGCTGTAATCCCAGCACTTTTGAGAGGCCAAGGCAGGCTGATCACTTCAGGTCAGGAGTTCGAGACCAGCTTGGCCAACATGGTGAAACCCCGTCTCTACTAAAAATACAAAAAAATTAGGTGGGTGTGGTGGCAGGCGGCTATAATCCCAGCTACTTGGGAGGCTGAGGCAGGAGAATCGCTTGAACCCAGAAGGTGGGGGTTGCAGTGAGCCGCGATCATGCCACCGCACTCCAACCTGGGCAACAGAGTGAACAGAGACTACGACTCAAAAAAAAAAAGAAAGAAAAGAAAAGAAAAAAAAGCAACAAAACAAAAGTTGATTCTTTGAAAAGATCAACAAAATTGACAAATGCGTAGACAGCTGCACTAAGAAAAAAGTGAGCAGATTCAAATTACTAAAATCAGAAGTGAAGATACTACAGAATAAAAAAGATGACAAAAGAATACTATGCTGGGCATGCTGGTTCACATCTTTAATCCCAGCACTTTGGGAGGCCGAGGTAGGCAGATTGCCCGAGTCCAGGAGTTCAAGACCAGCCTGGCCAACATGGTGAAACTTTGTCTCTAAAAGTACAAAAAAATCAGCTGTGCGTGATGGCGTGCACCTGTAGTCCCGCCTGTTTGGGAGGCTGAGGTGGGAGAATCACCTGAGCTTAGGAGGTAGAGGCTGCAGCAAACCAAGACAGCACCACTACACTCCTGCCTGGGCAACCAGAGTGAGCCCCTGTCTCAAAAACAAACAACAACAACAACAACAACAACAAAAAACAGAATACCATGAAGAAGGGTATATCAACAAGTTGGATAACTTAGATGAAATGGAAAACTTCCTGGAAAGACCCACACCCTCAGTGCCGGGCACAGTGGTTCATGCCTGTAATCCTAGCAATTTGGGAGGCTGTGGTGAAAGGATCACTTGAAGCCAAGAGTCTGAGACCAGCCTGGCAACATAATGAGACCCTATCCCTACAAATAATAAAAATCTTAGTCAGGGATGGTGGCACGTGCCTGTAGTCCCAGCTACTCAGGAGGCCGAGGTGGAAGGACTGCTTGAGGGTTCAAGGAGTTCAAAGCTGCAGTAAGCCATGATAGCACCACTGCACTCCAGCCTGGGTAACAGAGAAAGACCCTGACTCTTATAAAAACAAAATATATCTCAAGAAGAAATAGAAAATCTGAATAAACCTATAACAAGTAAGACGATTGAATCAGTAATCAAAACCCTCCCAAGAAAGAAAAGCCCAAGACCAAATGGCTTCACTGGCAAATTCTACCAAATATTTTTAAAAGAATTAACACCAATCCCACACAAACTCTTCCAAAAAAAAAAAAAAAGTGAGGAAGGAATACTTCCTAACTTAGTTTGAGACTAGCATTACCATGATACCAAAGCAAGACAAATAAAATACAACTAAATATATTGATAAGGGATCAACACCCAGAATACATAAAGTACTACTGTAACGTAACGTCAAAAAGACAGACAACTCGTTTTTTTAAATGAGTAAACAATTTGAATAGACATTTCTCCAAAGAAGATGTACAAATGTCCAATAAGCCAACATCATTAGTCATGAGGAAAATACAAATCAAAATCACAATGAAATGCCATTTCACATCTGCTAGTATAGCTATTATTAAAACACACACACACACACCCCAAAATAAGCATAGGTGAGGATGTGGGGAAACTGGAACCCTTGTTCCTTGCTGGCAGGAATGTAAAATGGTATAATCACTAAGGAAGATAGTTGGTGGTTCCTCAAAAACTGAAACATAAATTCACCAAATGACCCAGCAGTTCTATTCTTAACATATATACTCAAAAGAATTGAAAATTGAATCAAACAAAGTTATACGCCAACACTGACAGCAGCATTATTCACAAATAGCCAAAAGGTAGAAACAACCCAAGCATCTATCAACATATAAATGGCTAAACAACATGTGGTATATATATACAGTAGAATATTACTCAGCGATAAAAAGGAATAATATATGCTACAACATAATGCACCTTGAAAACATCATGTTAAGTGAAATAAGGCAGACAAAAAGAACAAACATTTTATAATTCAATTTTTATGAAATACCTATTATCTGCTTATTCGTAAATTATTATAGATGGAAAGATTAGAGGTCACCAGAGGTTGGAAAGAAGGGAGAATGGGGAGATATTGCTTAATGGGTACAGAGTTTCTGTTTGGAGTAATTAAAAAGTTTGGAAGTAGGTACTGGTGATGGTTGCACAACATTATGAAGGTAATTAATGCCACTGGATCGTATACTTAATATAGTTAAAATGAAAAATTTTATGTTTTATGTATTTACCACAACCTTTCAAAAAGGTGTAGCAAGCCGGGCGTGGTATCTCATGGCTGTAATCCCAGCACTTTGGGAGGCTGAGGTGGGCAGATCACCTGAGGTCTGGAGTTTGAGACCAGCCTGGCCAACATGGTGAAACCCCGTCTCTACCAAAAATACAAAAATTATCTGGGCATGGTGGCAGGCACCTGTAACCCCAGCTATTTGGGAGGCTGAAGCAGGAGAATCCCTTGAACCAGGAGGCAGAGGTTGCAGTGAGTGGAGAATCATTTCCCTGCCCTCCAGCCTGGGGTGACAAGAGCTAGACTGTCCC
>NW_016814053.1:1318769-1324866 GCF_001698545.2 Rhinopithecus bieti | reverse complement strand
TTTTTTTTTTTTTAGACAGAGTTTCACTCTTGTCACCCAGGCTGGGGTGTAATGGTACAACCTCAGGCCACTGCAACCTCCACCTCCCAGATTCAAGCAATTCTCCAGCCTCAGCCTCCTGAGTAGCTAGGACTACAGGTGCCTGCCACCACGCAAAAAAATAATTTTTGTATTTTTAATAGAGATGGGGTTTCACCATGTTGGCCAGGCTGGTCTCGAACTCTTGACCTCAAGTGATCTGGCTGCCTCGGCCTCCTAAAGTGCTGGGCTTACAGGCGTGAGCCACTGCGTCTGGTCTGTATTTTATATTTTATATATACTTTTATATATACTTAATATAATAAAGTAGGCTGGGCGTGGTGGCTCACGCCTGTAATCCTAGCACTTTGGGAGGCCGAGGCCGGCGGATCACGAAGTCAGGATATCGAGACCATCCTGGCTAACACGGTGAAACCCCGTCTCTACTAAAAATACAAAAAAAAACAAAAAAAATTACCCGGGCGTGGTGGCAGGCACCCGCAGAAAGCTACTCAGGAGGCTGAGACAGGAGAATGGCGTGAACCCAGGAGGCAGAGCTTGCAGTGAGCGGAGATCGCACCACTGCACTCCAGGGTGGGTGACAGAGCGAGACTCCATCTCAAAAAAAAAAAAAAAGGTAGCTATGGGCCAGGCGTGCTGGCTCACGCCTGTAATCCCAGCACTTTTGGAGGCCGAGGAGGGTGGATCACAAAGTCAGGAGTTCAAGATGAGCCTGGTCAACATGGTGAAACCTCGTCTCTACTAAAAAATGCAAAAATTAAGATGGGTGTGGTGATTCATGCCTGTAATCCTAGCACTTTGGGAGGCGGAGGCAGGAGGATCACGAGGTCAGAAGTTCGAGACCAACCTGGCTAATATGGTGAAACCCTGTCTCTACTGAAAAAAAAAAAAAAAAAAACTAGCCAGGCATGGTGGCACATGCCTGTAGTCCCAGCTTCGGGAGGCTGAGGCAGAAGAATCGCTTGAACCCAGGAGGCGGAGGTTGCAGTGAGCCGAGATTCCACCACTGCACTTCATCCTGGGCAATAGAGGGGGACTCCGTCCGTCTCAAAAAAAAAAAAAAAAAAAAAAAATTAGCCGGGCATGGCGGCAGGTGCCTGTAATCCCAGCTACTTAGGAGGCTGAGCTTGCAGAAGAATCACTTGAACCCAGGAGGCGGATGTTGCAGTGAGATGAGATTGCACCATTGCACTCCAGCCTAGGCAACAGAGGAAGACTCCATCTCAAAACAAACAAACAAACAAACATAGCTATGAAGTACTTTTTATTTGCTCCCAAACCAACAACCAACACAAGAACATTAATTTGCTTAAGTTTCTAGATCTAAGTACCAATTTACAGAAAATAGAAGGTGTAGAGGAATACGTTAAATGATATCACAGAGACACAACCAACACAGTGCAGACTATTGGGATTCTACAGCCAAATGACATGGTTTCTTTATCAAATAAATTTCAAGAACAAAACAACAAAAAAAGACCAAAAGGAAATATCTAGAATAAAAGCAACTTGAAAGGCATATTGGCCGGGTGCAGTGGCTCATGCCTGTAATCCCAGCACCTTGGGAGGCCAAGGCAGGTGGATCATGAGGTCAGATCAAGACCATCCTGGCTAACATGGTAAAACCTGGTCTCTACTAAAAATACAAAAAATAGCCAGGCATGGTGGTATGTGCCTGTCGTCCCAGCTACTCAGGAGGGTGATGCAGGAGAATTGCTTGAACTTGGGAGGCAGAGGTTACAGTGAGCCGAAATGGCACCACTGCATTCCAGCCTGGGCGACAGAGATTCTGCCTCAAAAAGAAAAAAAAAAGAAAAAGAAAAAAGAAAAAAGACATATAAATTGATTGCAAAGTATAGACCTTACCTAGTCCTCTACTGAACAAATTATTTAAAAACATTTAAGAGACAAACAAGCAAATCTGAAAACTGGAAATTGAATACTGAATGATATTTTAAAACACAAATAAAATTTAATAAAGTAATTAGCAATGAAGAAAACCCTTAAAACAAAAAATATAAGAACTCAAATAACAGAGTTGATGGCCATGAGGAGCTGAAACAGAATTGTTAGAAATTAGGAAAGAAGGCCAGGCACAGTGGCTCACACCTGTAATCCCAGCACTTTGGGAGGCCAAGGCAGGTAAATCATGAGGTCAGGAGTTCGAGACCAGCCTGGCCAACATGGTGAAACCCCATCTCTACTAAAAATACAAAAATTAGGGCCAGGCGTGGTGGCTCATGCTTGTAATCCCAGCACTTTGGGAGGGCCGAGGCTGGGGGACCACAAGCACAGGGGATTGAGATCATCCTAGCTAACACAGTGAAACACAGTCTCTACTAAAAATACAAAAAAAATTAGCCAGCGTGGTAGCACACCCCTATTGTCCCAGCTTCTTGGGAGGCTGAGGTAAGAGAATTGCTTGAACCTGGGAGGTGGAGATTGCAGTGAGCTAAGATCGCGCCACTGCACTCCAGCCTAGGTGATGGAGTGAGACTCTGTCTCAAAAATAAATAAATAAATAAAATAAAAACACAAAAATTAGCTGGGCATGGTGGCAGGCACCTGTAATCCCAGTTACTCAGGAGGCTGAGGCCAGAGAATCGCTTGAACCCGGGAGGCAGAGGTTGCAGTGAGCAGAGATTGTGCTATTGCACTCCAGCCTGAGTGACAGAGTGAGGCTCCATCTCCAAAAAACAAAAAATTAGGAAAGAAATAAAAGGGGAGAAAAATTCATTTCAGAAATGAAGACAATGTCACAAACAGCAAAGAGACAGTTATCACAGAAGATACAGCAAAGGACATAAAGAATAAAAATGTGAAAACCACAAAGAATAGTTAAAAAGAATTAGCAAGAAATGATAAACAGGGAGTGGGGAGCTAAAATGTTCATCACTAAAGTTCCCCTTCTTTCCAAAAATGGAACAGAAAGATTACAAATGTAACTCACAAAAACTGGTGTTGAAGGAATGGGAGGGAGAGAGGGATGAAGAGGCTACCATCTAGTTTTACTGATGCTCAGAGTAGGGGAATGATAGATGTTGTTCAGAGAAAAAGAATGAGTAATATATGAAAGTGTAAACATAAGCACTGGATTTACTCAAGGTCCTACCCAGTGCAATAAGGAAACAAAAAGTTTAAAGATTAGAAAGGAAGAAATACAACGGGCAGTATCCACAGATACTCCGATTATTTAGAAAATCAATTGCTATCCTGAAAAAACTCACACCTTTAAGCATTCTGTATTTTAGCCAAAAGTTGTTATCTTTGCTTAGGTAGACATAATGCATTAAGTGCAACTGCTGCATTACCTGTCTTTATATACCCAGCAGGAAAGTTTATCACGTGGTGTGGGTGGTTGTCCTTCAAAGTTGGTAATTTTTTCCCAAATGTAGGTTCCATCTCTTGTTCGTAAATTAACAAAATAAAGCTTTAAAAGACGAGAACACTATTAGCAGACACGGCATTTAAAAATTAAATCTACATCAGAGGCAATGTGATCCAATAATTAATACTATTTTTTTCTTTTAATAGGTAAGTTTGTTACCTATTAAAAAATTAAAATTGTAGAATTAATAAAACAAGACTGTTTTAGGAGTAAAATGATATATAAAACATATTAAAATAGGTCTTTTCCATCCTGCTCTTATCCTATGAATATCAATTAAATATGCAGTTAATTCTGAAGCAGAAAGACACAGAAGAAGAGCAGAGCAGAACTGCTGCATTTTCAATCTAGCTTTAAAATCTTTAATCATAAGTTTAAGGTTTTCTATATATATATTCTTTTTAAAATATTTGTAACTTGTGAGATGAAATGATACATTAAATATTACATTTTGCTGCACTCTTGAATTAAAGAAATTATTACTCGATTGCTGTATCCTTTGTCATCATATCCTCCAAAAATGTACAGCTTTCCATTAATGCAAGCACCACAGCTTCCTGACATGGAGGCTGGGAGTTCTCCTTCCATGAGGTGCATTCTCCTGCAGCAAGAATAACATGGAATCCCATAACTTTCCAGAAAGGCAAATTAAAATTCTCTTTAAACTCCATGAGTACTTTTGTCAGTGAAAACTGTCACTGTCAGTTACAATTATAATGTAATGGTGACTAATAATGTAAAAACTCTAAGAAGATCCAGGGTAAAAATTTTTCAATTTGCTAGGAAAAAAAAAAAAATTCACAAAATTTCACACGTCACCAGAACTGGGAATTTGCAGAATAAAACAAAATCTTCAGAGACAGCACTGTTCTTGAGAGAAATACTAAAAGACAAAAAATGGAGCAGGGAAGACAGCAGGGGAATGAAAGCATCAGAAAATTAAAGCATTGAAAGAAAAGGAAAGAGAGACTTCAAAAATGTAGCAGTATATTCAAAGTATGGTCTCAAATTCCCTAAAGTCTACAGAAACATTTATAATAGAAATTAAGATCAGACAGTATGCAATTTAAAATTACTTACCACAACCCACTATCAATATCATAGGTCCAAATTTCATCATTAGGCAAATATACTTCATTGTCTTCAATAGACTAAAAATACAGAATACATAAAATTATGTTTATTAAGTACATAGCAAACAGTTACACAGCTTCTCAGGATGAGAAAAATTGCTAGGAAAATACCATAAAACACAAAAGAAGGCTCAAGGATTTTTTTCAATATAAAATAAAATGTATCAAAAGAAAAGGAAAGAAAGATTTTCTAAGAGAAAGTGGGAAAACAATAAAAGATCCAAATAAAACATAGCAAGTATATAAGTCTCAAGAAAATACTTAGGACAATTAAACCTTTAAAAGGGGCTTTATGTAAAACAAAACAGCAAAACAATAAGATTTAGAGCAGAATATTAAATACTATAAAGCCAGGAAGAAAAGATCATCAAAAAAGGGCAATATATTTTGGGTGACAGGAAGTATCAATGGAGGAAATTTTAAAAGATACAATTAAATATCTTATTAAGATATCTCAGATACTTTAATTCACTGAACATATTTTTTGAGTGCCTACTATATGCAAGGCATAGTATTAGTTGTTCATTAAATCTAGAATATAAGGATCACAATACATTTAGTCAAAACGACAACTCTGAACTTGAATAATCTCTAAAGAAGCTGATCACAAATAGAATAGCACATTTTTACATTCATGATGAAAAGAGAAGTAAGACTTGTATAACAATCTTACTTACTTTGAGCTTAAACAAACTTAGGGCTTAAAATCAATTTTTACACAAATCTGTGATAGTTCTCAGAATCTATATAATAATTCAAACATAACCAGTGGGGCGCAGTGGCTCAGCCAGCACTTTGTAATCCCAGCACAGTGTAATCCCGGCATTTTGGGAGGCTGAGGCAGGTGGATCACCTGAGGTTAGGAGTTTGAGACCAGCCTGGCCAACATAGTGAAACTCCACCTCTACTAAAAATACAAAAAACCTAGCTGGGCATGGTGGCATATGCCTGTAATCCCAGCTACTCAGGAGGCTGGGGGAGGAGAATCGCTTGAACCTGGGAGGCAGAGGTTGCAGTAAGTTGAAATCATGATACTGCACTCCAGCCTGGGCAAAAGAGTGAGAATTCGTCTCAAAAACAAACAAACAAACAAAAAAACTAGAATTTTAAAATAGCACTTTAAGAATTTCTAAAACTATATAATACATAAGTTATTAACATGCTAAGAAGATTTAGCTGTTTCTCACTCTATGTTCTTTAAATTTAAAAATAGGCCCGGTGTAGTGGCTCATTCCTGTAATCCCAGCACTTTGGGAGGCCAAGGCAGGAGGATCGCTTGAATCCAGGAATTCAAGACCAGCCTGGGCATCATAGCCAGACCCTGTCTCTAAAAAAAAAAAAAAAAAAAAAACCAAAAAATTAGTTAGGCCTGGTGGCACACACCTATAGTCCTAGTTACTCAGGAGGCTGCAGTGGGAGGATCACTTGAGCTCAGGAGTTCGAGGCTGCAGTGAGCTATGATAGTACCACTGCACTCCAGCCTAGGTGAAAGAGGCAGACACTGTTTCTTAAAAAAAAAAAAAAAAAAAAAAAAAAA
>NW_016814053.1:1308538-1317294 GCF_001698545.2 Rhinopithecus bieti | reverse complement strand
GGATGGCTAATGGGTACCAAAAAATAGTTAGAAAGAATAAGACCTAGTATTTGATAGCACAATAGGGTGACTATAGTCAATAATAATTGTACATTTCAAAATAACTAAAAGAATGTAATTGGATTGTCTGCAACATAAAGGATAAATACTTGAGGGGATAGATACCCCCATTTTATATGATGTGACTATTATGCATTGCACGCCTGTATCAATATCTCATGCATCCCATAAACATATATACCTACTATGTACTCACAAAAATTAAAATAAAAAAAATTCAAACAGTGAAAAAACATAAACTTACACTCATGTCTGACTGAGGAATCCATATTAAATGTCTAAGTAAACAAATAATTTTAAGAAGGGGAGCTACTGTATAAGCATTAGGTTCCAGTAGTCTCATGTGCACTCCTTTACAAAAGAAATATTATAGGCTGGGTGCAGTGACTCACATCTGTAATCCTAGCACTTTGGGAGGCCGAGGCAAGCAGATCACAAGGTCAGGAGTTTGAGACCAGCCTGGCCAATATGGTGAAACCCTGTCTCTACTAAAAATACAAAAAAATTAGCCAGGCGTGATGCCGGGCGCCTGTAGTGTTAGCTACTTGGGAGGCTGAGGCAGGAGAACTGCTTGAACCCAAGAGGCAGAGGTTGCAGTCAGCTGAGATCATGCCACTGCACTCCAGCCTGGACGACAGAGCAAGATTCCATCTCAAAAAAAAAAAAAAAAAGAAATATTATGAAAGTGAATTGTCATTATTCTGTTTAAGTCCTTTCAATGGCTCCCTATTACTTTTAGCATAATCTAAAATGTTTATGATTCTGTATTATATAGTACCTGCTATCCCTTGAAATTTCAAGTTGCCTTTCACACACAGTACGCGTTCAGTACTTAAACATCTCCTAGTTCCTTGCTATGATAGGACCATTCATGTATTCTCTTTTCTCTTCTTGTAGTGCTCTTTCAGAGTTTGCCTAACTCCTCCCTTTTTGGGAATCAGCTTAAAGGTACTTCTTTAACCTATTCTCTATAATAGTTTAAGTATTAAGGTCCCCTATTAAAGGCTCTTATAGTCCTGTACTTTCCCTGTGAAGTTCCTTGTCTGTATCACACCCACCCTCACCACCACCAATACTACTAAACTGTAAGCTTCATGAGTACAGGGATCTTGTCTATCTTGTTATGCTCCCAGAGCCTACTACAGTGCCTCACACATAAAAGACAAATATTTATCGATTGAGTGAACGGGTAAGTGAATAACATCTGTTAAACTCACTGCACAGTCACTTCAAACTGGTATTTTTTAAAAGTCAGTTTCACTAATATCTCAACACAGATAAAGCACAGAATTGAAAAGTTTAGACCTAGTTCCTTCTCACTTTCTCAGAGACTTCCCTTCTACATTATCCCTTCTTTTCCCCAAGTTTTCCTTCTCTTTTCTTTTTTTTTGAGATGTAGTCTCACTCTGTCACTCAGGCTGGAGTGCAGTGGTGCCATCTTGGCTCACTGCAACCTCTGCCTCCCGGGTTCAAGCGATTCTCCTGCCTCAGCCTCCCGAGTAGCTGGGAAATAGGCACCTGCCACCACACCCAGCTAATTTTTGTATTTTTAGTAGAGACAGGGTTTCACCACATTGGCCAGGCTGGTCTCGAACTCTTGACCTTGTGATCCACCTGCCTCGGCCTCCCAAAGTGCTGGGATTACAGGGGTGAGCCACCGCGCCCAGCCCAAGTTTTCCTTATTCCTATCAATACACAAACATGCCTCATCTCATCTTTCAAAAAAAAAAAACAACTCTCCCTTGACTCCTCTTCCCGTTTCTAGGAATGGTTAGAATATGTTTGACAAGGCCAGGCACAGTGGCTCATGCTTGTAATCCCAGCACTTTGGGAGGCCAAGGTGGGCAGAACACCCGAGCTCAGGAGTTCAAGGCCAGCCCGGTCAACATGGTGAAACTCTGGCCTCTACTAAAAATACAAAAAATTAGCTGGGCGTGGTGGCAGGCACCTGTAATCCCAGCTACTCAGGAGGCTGAGGCACAAGAATTGCTTGAGCCTGGGAGGCAGAGGGTGCAGTGAGCCCAGATTGCACCACTGCACTCCAGCCTGGGCGACTGAGCGAGACTCTGTCTCAAAAAAGAAAAAAAAAGAAGAAAAAGAAATAAAAAGACAAGCTATAAATTGAAGACATATTGAACTCACACAATTATGTATTTTAAAACTTGTATAAATTAGTTTTTTTAAAAAAGCAAATAACCCAATAGAAAAAAGAGCAAAAGACATGAGCCAGCATTTTTACGGAAGACACAAATAGTCCATAAAGTTAGACACTCAATTTTATCAGTAACCAAGGGAAATGAAAACAAAAACCACAATGAACTATCATGTGGCACTCACCGGAATGGCAAAAATGTAAGGCCAGATGGTACCAAATGTGTTGTCAAGGATATGGGGCAAGGAAGTGGCTAGTGGGAGTGTAAATTGATACAAATGTTTTGGTAACAGTCTGACATTTCCAAATAATTTTGGAGATGTGTATATCAAGTGAACCAACATTTCATTCATTGGTAGATTCCCTAGGGAATGTACATGCCCTTATGAATACACAATAGGAAGCATGTTATAAGAATGCCTGGCCAGGCGCGGTGGCTCAAGCCTGTAATCCCAGCACTTTGGGAGGCCGAGACGGGCGGATCACGAGGTCAGGAGATCGAGACCATCCTGGCTAACCCGGTGAAACCCCGTCTCTACAAAAAAATACAAAAAATTAGCCGGGCGAGGTGGCGGGCGCCTGTAGTCCCAGCTACTCGGCAGGAGAATGGCGTAAACCCGGGAGGCGGAGCTTGCAGTGAGCTGAGATCCGGCCACTGCACTCCAGCCTGGGCGACAGAGCGAGACTCCGTCTCAAAAAAAAAAAAAAAGAATGCTAATAGCAAAAAATTAGAAACATTGAAATATTCACCAATAATGGAATGGATAAATTGCAGTAAACTCATATAGTAGAATGTTATATAGGATAAACATCAAATGAATAGATCCAGAGATGATTTTCAAATTATTTAACAACTGGCTCACACCTGTAATTCCAGCACTTTGGGAGGCCGAGGTGGGTGGATCACCTAAGGTGAGGAATCCAAGATCACCTTGGCCAACATGGTGAAACCCTATCTCTACTAAAAATACAAAAATTAGCTGGGTTTGGTGGTGGGCACCTGTAATTCCAGCTACTTGGGAGGCTGAAGCAGGAGGATCACTTGAACCCAGGAGGTGGAGGTTACAGTGAGCTGAGATCGTGCCACTGCAATCCAGCCTAGGCAACAAGAGTGAAACTCTATCTCAAAAAAAAAAAAAAAAAATTCATGAAAGAAAACATATGCTATGATTCCAAACCAAATAATAATTGTTTAGAGATATACGTGAGGTACAATTATAAAGAAATTTAAGACAGTGGTAACCTGTATGAGTGGGGGTGCTGGGAGCAATGCAATCAATGCAGGATAAAAGGAAGCTTCTAAGGTATTGTTTATTTCTTAATCTAGAAAATAAACAGTTGTTTACATTTAAATAATACTTATTTTATACATTCTTTTGTACATATATTTCAAATTCAAAAATTAAGTAAATAAAATGGTAAGAAATGAATATTAAGTAGCTCACAGAATCATCAGGGAGGCTGGAGAACCAGCCTCTGGTCTATGTAAGGAAGAGCGAGGTCTGAAACCATGCCAAGAGAGCAGGTCTGTGGTCACTGGTGTACACCACACTGCTGCCTTTTATGCAAAGAACCTTGATCTTCCTAAACTGTATTGCAGGCTAAGAATCTTCTACAGGTCGTGGTTTTTTATATCTTTATTCCCAAGTCCAGATCCAGCACAGATTCATCTAACCAATGGAGTCCCAGCCACTTGACTGCAACCTAGCTGCAAGTGAGGCAGGAAAAGTTAGTACGTGACTTTCAAGTATTTTTATTGGGTACCTACTATGAGTTATAACCAGTTCTAGACATTGAGGATACAACAGAGAACAAGTTATATATCTTATATTTTATGAGGATAAGTAGGAGACAACTAGAATGAATACCCTGACAATATTCACTCACTAGGGGAATACCACAAATAGAGAAAGGAGGTTTATATTGTGGTCATTTAAAAAGAATGATAAATGTCTTCCATATGACACAGATGACCAATGTGATCATTTATTAATATATAAAGTGGAACTATTAGGTTAAAGAGAAAACACACCTTACACTTTTGATACACATTGCTAAATTTCTCCTCAAAAGTTACACAAACTTGTACTCCTATTACCAGCGTACTAGGAATTCATTTCTCCATGCTCTTCATCAAAATTCTTTCTAATCTTTGCAAACTGGAGAAGAAAAACCTCATTGTGATTTTTACCTGGGTTTCTTTCGTTTGTATGATATTTGTATTTATTTTGTAAATTGTACTTATCCATTGCTCATTTTTCAATGGGGATGTTATCTGTACCTTTTTTTTTTTTTTTTTTTTTGAGACAGAATTTCACTCTTGTTGCCCAGGCTAGAGTGTAGTGGCGTGATCTTGGCTTACTGCAACCTCTGCCTCCCAGGTTCAAGCGATCTCCTGTCTCAGCCTCCTGAGTAGCTGGGATTACAGGCGCATGCCACCACACCCGACTAGTTTTATATTTTTAGTAGAGACGGGGGTTTCACCATGTTGGTCAGGCTGGTCTCGAACTCCCGACCTCAGGTGATCCATCCACCTTGGCCTCCCAAAGTGCTAGGATTACTGGCATAAGCCACCGTGCCTGGCCAAAAATCAGTTTTTTAAAAGTCTGATCTGCCAATTTTTTCCATTATAGTTTTTTCCTCAAGATTTTAGAAGTCATATATTCTCTTCCAGTATTATATAGCTTAATTTTTCTGTATTTAACCCTTCAATCTGAAGGCACCAATAATATTTTCCTCTAGCTATCCTAGGATCATTTATTGCATAAGTGATCATTTTCTCAGATTTGAAATGCTACCTTTTAAATACAAAATAGTCTTATATTTTTCTCCTTACATGCTTGGCTGTTTTTGTAGTTTTTTCGTTTTCTTTTCTTTTTTTTTTGAGATGGAGTCTTGCTCTGTCGCTCAGGCTGGAGTGTAATGGCGCGATCTTGGCTCATGCAACCTCCACCTCCCAAGTTCTAGCAATTCTCCTACCTCAGCTCCCCGAGTAGCTGAGATTACAGGCATGCGCCACCACACCTGGCTAATGTTTTATTTACATTTTTAGTAGAGACGGGGTTTCACCATGCTGGCCAGGCTGGTCTTGAATTCCTGACCTCAGGTGATCTGCCTGCCTTTGCCTCCCAAAGTGCTGGGATTACAGGCGTGAGCCACCGTGCCCGGCTGTTTCCGTAATTCCTTTCACATTTCATTGTACTATCTCTACTTGCATCAAGTCAACTAATTATTATGGTATTGTGATATGTTTTAATATCCGACATGGTAAGGCTTCCATCTTCACTCTTTTCAAACATTTTCTAAATTGATGCTTTTTCCCTTTAAGTCCATATCCATAGCAGAAACACGTAGTTAAGCATATGTATACAAATATTTCTTTCAAGTGACAGGGTCTCTGTCACCCAGGCTGGAGTGCGATGGCACAATCATAGTTCACTGCATCCTTGAACACACGGGCTCAAGTGATCCTCCTACCTCAGCTTCCGAAGTAGCTAGGACCATAGAAGCACACTACCATGCCCAACTAATTATTTTATTTTTGGCAGAGACAAGGGTCTTGCTATATTGCCCACACTGGTCTCAAACTCCTGGACTCAAGCAATCCTCCTGTCTTGGCCTCCAAAAATGCTGGGATTACAGGCCTGAGTCACCACACCCAGCCTGTGAAGACACTTTGGGAGGCCAAGGCGGGTGGATCACCTGAGGTCAGGAGTTTGAGACTAGCCTGACCAACATGGTGAAACCTCGTCTCTACTAAAAATACAGTAATTACCTGGGCATAGCGGCATGCACCTGTAGTTCCAGCTACTCGGGCGGCTGAGGCAGGAGAGTCAGTTGAACCTGGGAGGCAGAGGTTGCAGTGAGCCGAGATCGCACCACTGCACTCCAGCCTGGGCAAGAGCGAGACTCCATCTCAAAGAAAAGAAAAAAAAAAAAAAAACGTATTCAGAGCAAAACGTATTAATATCAACTATATTACAGAAATAAAACGGTTCAAATGATTAGGACCATAAAAGGAAAACCATACTATCTGCAAACATGCCAAGACATCGAGTTTTCTCCCTAAATTTGGAAAAGCTATTCACAACTTTTAATGTTCCTTGCAGTAGCACCAAAGTCTGTGTGAATTTCTGTAATGTGGAAAGGATGTAGAACTAAGAGCAAAATCATATTCTGACACCAATTAGAATCGACCATTTACTTTTTTGATATTATCATTCTTACCTCTGGGAGGGGTTATTTTCAGATACTAATATAATGGCCTTCAGAATATGTTTGACAATGGAGCAATTAGTAATTTAGACAGATATCAGTGAGCTTTAGAACATATGTTTGTCCATTTTAATACATTGTTTGTGTCAATGAAGAGGAAAATTGTGACTGGAATATCTGGAACCATCGATCATTATACTTAACTACTGAGTATTGAATACCACCAGATTCCAGGGCCTTTTAACTATCTTCTGTTTAGAACGATGGGAATAAGATAATTGTTAGAAGAATTCTACTTTTTCTCCTGATATGCCATGTCTTCTGATTTTTTTTTAAAGCCTATACTACCCATATGTTTTCTTTTTTGCCTCCTACTCTCCCTTTCCTTCCACTTATGCCTTAGACACTTCTTGACTGCTGATAATCCTTGGAATTTAAAAAAGTGGTAGACTCAGGATCTACATCTGTATTGTATTTTCCAGAGTGGTTCTTACAGCATCTCTACTGACTAGATTAATAAACAGGAGAAAAAGAAGTATTTCAATTCAATAACTGCCACCTAAAGAACTGTGATCTTATCAATTACACAATTTTCAAGATTAAAATGAGATGTAAAAAATTCAGATATTTAGGCCAGGCACAGTGGCTCACGCCTATAATCCCAGCACTTTGGGAGGCTGAGGTGGGCTGATTGCCTAACGTCAGGAGTTTGAGACCAGCCTGGCCAACATGGCAAAACTCCGTCTCTACTAAAAATACAAAAATTAGCCAGGGCGTGGTGGCGCATGCCTGTAATCCCAGCTTCTTGGGAGGCTGAGGCAGGAGAATCGCTTGAACCCAGGAGGCAGAGGTTGCAGTGAGCCGAGATGGTGCCACTGCACTCCAGCCTGGGCAACAGATGGAGACTCTGTCTCAAAAAACAAAACAAAACAAAAAACAAAGGCCAGGCGTGGTGGCTCACGCCTGTAATCCCAACACTTTGGGAGGCTGAGGTGGGCAGATCACTATGTCAAGAGTTTGAGACCAGCCTGGCCAACATGGTGAAACCTCATCTGTACTAAGAATATAAAAATTAGTTGGGCGTGGTGGCGTGTGCCTATAATCCCAGCTACTCAGGAGGTTGAGGCAGGAGAATATCTTGAACCTAGGAGGCGGAGGTTGCAGTGAGCTGAGATTGTGCCACTGCACTCCAGTCTGGGCGACACAGCAAGACTCCGTCTCGGAGAAAAAAAGTTTTCATTTATGGGCTCAAAAGAAATCTATACAGATATATTACAGATTGCTATTTTAAGTGAATTTTTCACTTAACTTTTACAACATCAAGAATACAGCAGATGAAGTCTGACACCTCTACAAGTGGCAGAACTCAAAACAATCAAAGTTTATTTCTCATGCATATAGCCATCTTTATACTAGACTCTTTGCATCAAGAATAAATGGTGGAAATATCAGACACTAACAAAGCACAATCCCCTAATTTATCATTAAAAATTTGCCTTTGGAAATCCAATACATGTCGGTTGGTATCTGCTGCCCTTGAGGTCCAATGGCCATTAAAGTCACTTACTCTAATCGACTCATTTTCCTTATTTATACTGTAGGGATATGACCTACTTTACGGGAATACAGTAAGAATATGTAAGATTAGGGATGTGAGAGTACCTAGCACATGCCAGATGTAGTAAGCACTCAAAAGTTAGTTCTCATTTTCCCCCACTGGTACTGAAACAAATTAAAAATAAACACACAAAACAACAACAAAAACCAACTTGAATCTGAGAATTATTTAACATACACAGTACAGGCATACCTCATTTTATTGTGCTTTGCTTTACTATGCTTGACAGATATTGCATTTTTTAAATAAATTGAAGGTGTGTGGCAACTCTGCATCAAGCAAGTCCATTGGCACCATTTTTCCAACAGCATGTGATGCTCACTTCGTGTCTATGTCACATTTTGGCAATTCTCACAGTATTTCAAACTTTTGCATTATTATTATATCTGTTAGGATGATCTGTGATCAATGATCTTTTATGTACTACTGCAATTGTTTTGGGGCACCATAAACTGTGCCTGTATAAGATGGCGAACTTAACTGATAAATGTGTGTGTTCTGACTACTCCGCTGACCAACCACTCCCCCGTCTCTCTCCCTCTCCTTGGGCCTCCTTATTCCCTCCTTAGTCCCAACACTCTGGGAGGCCGAGGCGGGCGGATCATGAGGTCAGGAGATCGAGACCATCCTGGCTAACACGGTGAAACCCCGTCTCTATTAAAATTAAAAAAAATTAGCCGGGCGTGGTGGCGGGCGCCTATAGTCCCAGCT
>NW_016814053.1:1301323-1305137 GCF_001698545.2 Rhinopithecus bieti | reverse complement strand
AAAAAAAAAAAAAAAAAAAGTAAGTAGGCCAATTAGTAACTCTACAATGGACTCTAAGTGTTCAAGTGAAAGGAAGAGTGGCAAGTCCCTCACTTTAAATCAAAAGCTAGAAATTAAGCTTAGTGAAAAAGGCAAGTCAAAAGCTAATACAGGCCAAAAGCTAGGCCTCTTGTGCCAGTTAGCCACATTGTGAATCCAAAGAGAAAGTTCTTAAAGGAAATCAAAAGTGCTTTTTTTTTTTTTTTTTTTTTTTTTGAGACGGAGTCTCGCTCTGTCGCCCGGGCTGGAGTGCAGTGGCTGGATCTCAGCTCACTGCAAGCTCCGCCTCCCGGATTTACCGCCATTCTCCTGCCTCAGCCTCCGAGTAGCTGGGACTACAGGCGCCCGCCACCTCGCCCGGCTAGTTTTTTTCTATTTTTTAGTAGAGACGGGGTTTCACAGTGTTAGCCAGGATGGTCTTGATCTCCTGACCTCGTGATCCGCCCGTCTCGGCCTCCCAAAGTGCTGGGGATTACAGGCTTGAGCCACCGCGCCCGGCCCAAAAGTGCTATTCTAATGAAAAATGAGTAACATGAAAGCAAAACAGCCTTATTCCTGACGTGGAGAAAGTTTTAGTGGTCTGGATACAAGATCAAAGCAGCCACAACATCCCCGTAGGCCAGAGCCTAACCCAGAGGAGGGTCTTAACTCTCTTAAATTCTATGAAGGCTGAGAGAATTGAGAAATTGCAGAATTTTGAAGCTAATACGAGTTTTTAGGAAGGAAGCTGTTCTTCATTACATAAAATTGCAAGGTAAGGCCAGGCACGGTGGCTCACACCTGTAATCCCAGCACTTTGGGAGGCCAAGGTGGGCAGATCTCCTGAGGTCAGGAGTTCGAGATCAGCCTGGCCAATATGGCAAAAATACAAAAATTACTAAATTACTACTAAAAATACAAAAATTAGCCAGGTGTGGTGTCATGCACCTGTAATCCCAGCTACTCAGGAGGCTGAGGCAAGAGAATTGCTTGAGCTCAGAAGGCGGAGGCTGCAGTAAGCTGAGACCTTGCCACTGTACCACAGCCTGGGCAACTCTGTCTCAAAAAAAAAAAAAAAAAAAAAGTGCAAGGTGAAGCAGCATGTGCTCATGTAGAATCTGCAGCAAGTTATCCAAAAGATCTGGCTAAACCCTGTCTCTAGTGTAGCTACCTGATGAAGGTGGCTACACTAAACAATAGATTTTTTTTTTTTTTTTTTCTGAGACGTAGTCTTGCTCTGTCGCCCAGACTGGAGGGCAGTAGTGGAATCTCGGCTCAGTGCAAGCTCCGCCTCCTGGGTTCTCACCATTCTCCTGCCTCAGCCTCCCGAGGAGCTGCGACTACAGGCGCCTGCCACCACACCCAGCTAATTTTTTTTTGTATTTTTAGTAGAGATGGGGTTTCACCATGTTAGCCAGGATAGGCTCGATCTCCTGACCTCGTGATCCGCCCGCCTCAGCCTCCCGAAGTACTGGGATCACAGGTGTGAGCCAACACGCCCAGCTGACAATAGATTTTTAATGTGGATGAAACAGCTTTATATTGGAAGAGGATGCCACCTAGGACTTTCATAGCTAGAGAGGAGAAGTCAATGCCCGATTTCAAAGGACTGGCTAATTCTCTTGTGAGTGGCTAATGTAGTAGCTGTCTTTAAGTTGAAGCCAATGTTCATCATTCTGAAAATCCTAGGGCCCTTAAGAATTATGCTAAATCTACATTGCCTATGCTCTAACAACGGAACAAGAAAGCCTGGATGACAGCATGTCTCTTTAACAGCACGGCTTACTGAGTAGTTTAAGTGTACTGTTGAGAACTACTGCTCAGAAAATATCACTCACTGCTCATTGACAACGCACCTAGTCACCCAAGAGCTCTGACGGAGATCTACAAGATTTATCTTTTCATGCCTGCTACCCAATATCCATTCTGTAGCCCATGGATCAAGGAATCATTTTGACTTTCAAGTCTTATTATTTAAGAAAATACATTTCATGGCTGGGCACAGTGGCTCACGCCTGTAAAAAATACAAAAATTAGCCAGGCATGGTGGTGCACACCTGTAATCCCAGCTACTCAGGAGGCTGAGGCAGGAGAATCGCTTGAACCTAGGAGGCGGAGGATGCAGGAGAGACTCCGTCTCAACACAAACACACACACACACACACACACACACACAATCAAACTGCATTGCATGCTACAGAGAAATATTTTGTGAAAGGAAGGGTCAATGTGGCAAACTTCATTGTCTTATTTTGAGAAATTGCCACAGCCACTACAACCTTCAGTAACAACCACCCTAATCAGTCAGTAGCCATCTACATGGAGGAAGACCCTCCATGAGCAAAAAGAATACAACTCACTGAAGGCTAGATAATTCTTAGCATTTTTAAGCAATAATTTTGAAATTAGGTATGTACAATTTTTCGTTTTGTTTTGAGACGGAGTCTCCCTCTGTCGCCCAGGCTGGAGTGCAATGGCGCGATCTTGGCTCAGCCTCCCGACTAGCTGGGATTACAGGCATCCGCCACCACGTCCGGCTAATTTTTGTATTTTTAGTAGAGACGGGGTTTCACCATGTTGGCCAGGCTGTTCTCGGACTCCTGACTTCCGGTAGTCCACCCGCCTCAGCCTCCCAAAGTACTGGGATTACGGGTGTGAGCCACCGCGCCCAGCCAGGTATGTACATTTTTTTTTTACACATAATACTATTGCATACTTAACACACTACAGTGTAAACATGACTTTTATATGCACTAAGATATCAAAACATTCGTATGACCTCGCTTTATTGCAGTGGTCTGGGACAGAACCCGCCATACTTTCGACGTATGCCTGTCTGTTGGTCATTTCAATGTGATTCAGTCACGTTACAGGTCTGTCACATAATGGTAGCGAGACAGAAGATGTAGGTTCTACTATCAGTAGAACTTCCAGATGGCTTAAGAAAAAAAATCTGTAAACTAAGAGGGTTGGCATATAGTATTCCTGTTTTCCAGCTTTACCATTCTTGCTTCTATAATTCTGTGATTATGGACACACAACACACACATACGTTCAAACCTCCATTGTAATAAGAATTTTAAAGCATAATATTTCTTAGCATATTATTGCTAACATGGGTCTATTTTGAGACCAGAAAAATATTCATAGTCATTAGTAAAGAAACACCACTAATAATAGCTTAGAAATATTTAAATATATAGGCCAGGCACGGTGGCTCACGCCTGTAATCCCAGTGTTCTGGGAAGCCAAGGAGGGCGGATCACCTGAGGTCGCGAGTTCGAGACCAGCCTGACCAACATGGGAAACCCTGTCTCTACTGAAAACACAAAATTAGCCGGGCATGATGGCACATGCCGGTAATCCCAGCTACTAGGAAGGCTGAGGCAGGAGAATCGCTTGAACCTGGGGTGGCGAAGGTTACAGTGAGCTGAGATCGTGCCATTGCACTCCAGCCCTGGGCAACAAGAGCGAAACTCCATCTCAAAAAAAAAAAAAAAAAAAAAAAAAAATTTAAATGCTTCAGTGATTTCAATATTTTATTTCGAATCGCGCCGTGGGAATAAGGAAATATATACAAAATGATACAGCGCGGCGTCCTCGGGTCCTTCTAAGTCTGCGCCAGTATTTAAGGATAATACTTAATCGCGCTGTAACTGCCTTTGCATTGGGCAAACCTGGGTTACTGAACTGCTGGGGGTGGGGGGTGGAGAGGGGAAAGACGCCCGGAACCGGGTCTGAGGCTTTAATAGAAGAAGTAACGGCGGGACGACGTCAAGCCCTGGCGCGGCTGTGG